>NC_092334.1:112267500-112510000 GCF_046630445.1 Rutidosis leptorrhynchoides
AGGTATACCCAATCTCCAACTTTGAATTCCCTTTCAGATCTCTTAAGATCAGCATAATGGCATCTTCTCTTGCACTCAATGTCCTGTCAACAGCTTCTACCCTACTAGTACCCTTTGAGTAGCTAAATGGATTGTTTGGTGGCTGTCCATAAACAACCTCAAAAGGGGTTGTATGTATTGCAGAATGGTAACTTGTGTTATACCAATACTCAGCTAGACTCAACCATTTGACCCATTCTTTTGGTTTCTCCCCAGTCATACATCTTAGGTAGCACTCTACACTCTTGTTAACTACCTCAGTTTGACCATCTGTTTGAGGGTGGTAAGCCGTGGACATATGCAATCCCACATGTAATAACTTGAACAACTCCTTCCAAAAAACAATAGTGAACACCTTATCCCTATCACTTACAATGATCTTTGGTAAACCATGCAACTTGTAAATATTATCTAAGAATACTGTTGCAACATGTGCAGCTATAAATGGGTGAGCCTGTGGAATGAAATGCCCATACTTACTCAATCTATCCACTACCACCAAAATAGATGACTTCCCATGGGATAAGGGTAACCCCTCTATGAAGTCCATTGAGATTTCCCTCCAAATCTGTGCAGGAATTGGTAAAGGTTGTAGAAGACCTGGTGACTTAGCCAAGTCAGCTTTGTTCTTTTGGCAAACTGCACAAACCTCTACAAAGTGCTTCATATGCTTCCTCATCTTCTTCCAATAGAAACAAGTAGTAATCTTTTTAATAGATGTAACAATGCCAGAGTCTCCCCCTACTGAATCACTGTGGAAGTGAGTGAGAAGTTGTCTCCTTAGATTATCATCTGCTCCTACTACCATCTTCCCTTTCCTCAACAGAACTCCATCATTGAAGGTGTAATGTCTTGAAGTGACAGTGCCTTCTTGTAATTGCTTAATGAATAGCTGCAAGTCAACATCAGCTATTACACTTGCCTTAATCTGGTCAATCAAATCTGTTTGTATAGTTGTGACATGTATAGAAAATAGTTGACCACACCCCTGCACCCTAGATAGAGCATCAGCTGCAGCATTTTCCTTACCACTTTTGTACACTATTTCGTAATCAAAACCCATAAGCTTGGGTAGCCATTTCATTTGAGTAGGGGTAGAAATTCTTTGATCCATTAAGTACTTGAGGCTCAGATGATCAGTCTTAATGATGAAATGGCTATCTAATAAGTACCCCCTCCACCTATTAAGTGCCAAAATAACTGCCAAAAATTCCTTCTCATAGGTTGACATAGCTTGATGTCTAGTAGATAGGTTTTTACTCAAATAAGCTACAGGATGACCCTCCTGTTGTAAAATGGCTCCAATACCTGTGCCTGATGCATCTGTTTCTACAACAAAAGGTTTCTCAAAATTGGGTAAAGCCAAAACAGGTGACTGTTGCATCAGTTGCTTTAAGTCTGCAAATGCTACAGCAGCCTCTTGGTCCCACATAAAGGCATCTTTCTTCAATAACTTGGTCAATGGTTGACTGACAGTTGCATAATTCTTGATAAACCTCTTGTAGTAACCGGTTAACCCTAGAAACCCTCTTAATTGTTTTAAGTTTATAGGTACAGGCCACTGAACCATAGCCTCCTCTTTATTAGGGTCTGTAGATACTCCTTTATCTGAAATAACATGCCCTAAATACTCCACCTTTGATGTGCCAAACACACATTTAGACATCTTGGCATACAACTTATGAGTTTGCATCACTTGCAGCACCATCTCCAAATGTTCCAGATGAGTTTGCAAGTTAGGACTATACACTAGTATATCATCAAAGAATACAAGTGTGAACCTTCTCAGAAAAGACTTGAAAACATCATTCATTAGGGCTTGGAAGGTTGAAGGTGCATTAGTTAACTCAAAGGGCATCACTAAAAACTCATAGTGTCCTTCATGGGTCTTGAAAGCTGTCTTATGAATGTCTTCATTATGCATTCTAATTTGGTGGTATCCAGACCTCAAATCAAGTTTAGAAAAAATTTTAGAACCTCCCAATTCATCAATGAGTTCCTCTATTAAAGGAATAGGGAACTTATCTTTGATTGTGTTTTTGTTAAGCTCCCTATAATCAATGCACATCCTCCAAGTACCATCCTTCTTTTTGACCATTACTATGGGTGATGAATAAGAACTGTGACTGGCTCTAATCACCCCAGTATCCATCAATTCCTTGACCATCTCTTCAATAGCATCTTTTTGGCTTGGTGGATGTTTATAAGGCCTCAAATTAATGGGCTGTGTACCAGGTTTGAGTGGTATCCTATGATCAAAGAGTCTCTGTGGTGGTAACTGAGTGGGTACAGCAAACACATCCTGATATTTGTGCATCAGTGATTTGGATACATCAACTTGATCATCCAAAATTCCACCCTGCATATCCATGTTCCATAGTGAAACTGGACATACTACTAACTGTATAGAATTTAATTGTGCAGTTGGTTTGTGCTGCTTTTGTTGACTTTTTCCTGTTGTCAACTTTTGCTTTCCTCTCAACTCAATCTTCTTACCCATATACTTAAAGGTCATTTTTAGATCCTCAAAATTCCACACTATGTCACCTAAAGTTTTAAGCCACTGGATGCCTAAGACCATATCACAACCACCTAGTGGAATTAGGACCATGTCACTAGTAAAGTCTTGACCACAGATTTGCCAGGTTAACCTTTCACATTCATTACTACACATCAGCTTGTTACCCCCAGGCACAAAAACTAGCATTGGATCAATGCTTTTTAGTCTACAACCCAATTGCTTAGCAGTTGACAGATTCAAGAAGTTGTGAGTACTACCTGAGTCTACCAAAATGTTAATGATATGCCCATGTATATGCCCTATTACCCTCATAGTCTGGTAATTAGCCCCATTTAATGCATTTAACAAAGCTTGAGAGATACCAGTTAGTGCATTCAAAGTTATCACTGGTGTGCATTCATCAAGGGTTTCATAATCATCTACTGCTACTTCCCCTGTATCATCCATGGTTACCTCATTAACTTCTATTTCACTGCTACCCAGTACCTCTAATGAATACAGTTGACCAGCACATTTATGCCCAGGCACATACTTCTCATCACAATAAAAGCACAAGTGTTTTGCTCTCTTTTCATCCATTTCTTTTTGAGCTAATTGTTTCTTGTTGTTAAAAGTACCACTCTTTTGTGTGTTGTTATATGAGGTGGCAGGCAATGCTAGTGCAGATGAGTTGTTATTAGCAGTAACAAATCTTGTACTACTAACAGTGTTGTATGTAGATTTATTACCAAAAGTATTAGTTTTTGGCAAAGGTAATACAGGGTTATACCTCTTCTTGGTAGCAGCTAGGGTTTCTTCTTGCATTTTTGCCAAGCACATGGCATCTTCCAAAGATCTAGGCTTGAACATGCGTACTGGCATCTCAATTTCTTTCTGCAGTCCAGCCACATACAAACTAATAGCCTGACTTTCATTAACATCAACCTTGTTAAGTAGGGCTTCAAACTCATCATTATATACTTGTATTGTTCCATTGTGTCTCAAATTTTTAAGCTCACCCAAAGGATCTTCTATACTTAAACTGAAACGATTGTGAATAGCTTCTTGGTAGTAATCCCAATCAACATCTTCACCATTTTGTTTGACAAAATGTTGATGCCATGTTAGAGCTCTTTTTTGCAGGTGTATAGAGGCTATCCTAACCTTCTCATCTTCATCCACCCTATCTACTGCAAAGAATTGGTTACACCGGTATAACCAATCCTTTACATCTGTACCATCGAACTTAGGGAACTCCAGCTTGGTCAATCTGGTGATTGCAGCCCCTTTGTTGCTTGATCCTTCGCCATTTTTAACCCTCTGCAATTCGTCCGTCAGATATTGTTATTGTGTTAAGAATCCATTGATTCTTGAGTTGTTATTGCTAATCTGTGAACTCATCTCAGCCATCGTCTTGCTAATTTCAGCCATCGAAGCTTTCAATTGATCGAACATGGTGTTTTCTTCAACACTTCGAGTATTCACCATTTTGATCTTGAACAATTGCGTGATTGATCGCAGGATTATGCTCTGATACCAATTTGTTATGTACTTCTTGAACTAATTGAAGTCGAAGAAATACTTGTGACAAACTAAGAATCGTAATTAAGAAACGGATTCGAAGCAATTGACACAATTAGGTTTTTTTTATTGAATTTCATAAAATTGGGGATTTTTACAGGTGAGAAGAAGAAAATTACAATTCATAGACTAACTACCGTATACTACTGCAACCTATTCTTATAACAATTTGATCAAAGTAAACAGATTCTGTTAATCTGGTTCAACTAAATTTGGACTGACTTTCCCGCCAAATTGCAGGTGAACCAGCTGATGGAACTCTCTTGACTTGCGTTGACTCTTGACCACATGTGATATGCACGTGCCATGTAAAATGATTATAACATTCTCGGATAGGGGAATGATTGTCTACATCTCACCTCCCCCATACACCACTTATGTGGTACTGGGTTTTGTTGTTGTTGTTGTTGTTGTTGTATGTATGTATAAGTGTATGTGTAAGTTTAGAGGTTTATGAGATGGTTTTTTTTCTTTTTTTTTTTGTTTTATTGTAAAATGTCAGACATCAACACATATGTTTAACATAGCTATTAGAATTAGAACTAGTTGTGGAGCCCTCGCTTTGCGCCGGGGGCTCCGTTTTGAATGCGAGTTAAAAAAAAAAAGTCTTGATCTATTTTGTAAAAAAGAATTTTTTTCGACATCTAACACTGAAGGGTTGTTCCTTTTGTGAAAGTTGCTTCTTTTAGCGTTCGGGTTTTATTTTTTAAAAAAAAAGTTAGTTGATCTATTTTGTAAAAAAGAATGTTTTTGGACATCTTTTGGTAGCATTGAAGGGTTGTTCCTTTTACGAAAGTTGCGTCTTTTATCGTTGGAGGAAAAAAAAATTTAGCACAGTAGTGGCCTATCTGAGTCCTACTGTTTGAGCGCAGTGTACAAGTCGGTAAAGCGTGGTGGGTGTTATTATTTAGTATTTTTGGTGTTAGTGATGAGGTTAATAATAATTTCGAATATATGTATAAAGTGGGGGTTCGATTTGTATTTTAATAAAAGTAAAGGGGTTAAGTTTGTGAGGTTCGATTTGTATTTTAATAAAAGTAAAGGGGTTAAGTTTGTGGGGGTTCGATTTGTATTTTAATAAAATTAAAGGGGTTAAGTTTGTGAAAATTGAAAAAACAAATAGTATAAAGTGGGGGTTCGATTTGTATTTTAATAAAATTAAAGGGGTTAAGTTTGTGAAAATTAAAAAAGCGACTAGTACTATTCATAAAATTTTGTCTAGTAGTTATATTGATATTGATAATGGTAATACTAATAATTAAACTCTATAAACGCATTTAGAAATCCACATACCTATACCTATACCTATAATTTGAAGGAAACTAAAAGTACCCATATTCAACTCGTATTTCTCGATCAATCCATACCACATACCTATTCAACTCGTATTTCTCCTACTTTGTCATTACTACTCGTGTTTACTTGTATATCCTTGTATAACTTTAGCTTTCTACGCCTCGTGTAGTTCGTTAGGTCTTGTAATCTCGTGGGGCTCTTAAACTTTGTATATCTAATTTTTCTCTCTAATAAAAGTTTGGCTTTTAAAAAAAAAAAGGATTAATGATATAAATAATTGAATGTGTTTTACTTTAAATTGTGTGTACGTAGTAATTAAAAATAATATAATAGATGATAAGTTGTAATTCCTTAAATCCAATAATTTGCTTGAAATCCGACGGATCAATCAAAGGGCGACATGTGGCGCGAGTGTGATTGAAAAAAAAATCAAAAAATTTTTAAAAAATTGAAATTTTTTTCCCTTTTTATCCAAATTTTTTGTCTAAATTTTTTTTTAAAAAAATTTAGTATGTCAATTCCAATCAAATGTGATTGTAAAACTCAATCACATGTGATTCTGCATGTCAAATCCAATCACAAGTGATTGGAAAAAAAAAAATTCAATTTCTTTTTTCGAAAAAAAAATCTTCAAATTTTTTTCTATCACATGTGATTGAATTTGACATGCAGTAAATCACATGTGATTCTGTATACCAATTACATGTGATTGTAAAACCCAATCACATGTAATTCTGCATGTCAAATCTAATCACATGTGATTGAAATAAAAAGTTGAAAAAAAAATTTCGAAAAAAAAATTTTTTGAAAAAAAAAATTTGTTTCTTTTTTCAATCACGTGTGATTGTCGCGCCACATATCGTACTCTGATTGGTTCCTTGGATCTCAACTTAAAAGTTGGATTCATTTTAATATTCCTAAGATATATAAATGAATGAATGACAAATAATTGATGTATCGAAGTATTTGTAGTCGGTAGAACAGATGACTAAGCTTATGATATTTCAGGTTGCATACGTACGTGGCTCTCATGCCCTCAATCTTATCAAAGAAGTAATATCACAACCACCTTAGTCAGAAAAAAATCAATGAAGTGTTCAAGTATCATTTTTAATCCATGGCTAATCACTCTATATGCAGTACATGCATAATTATTAGTTTTATCAGTAGAATTAGTAGATTGGTAAGGACATTAAAACTTGTATTCTCTTTGAAAATCTATTAAACTCACTTGTATGGGTCGGTTGTTCCTAACATATATTTACCGAATATCTTCGTGTAAAAGGAATAAGTATTATCCTTTTAAGGGTAGTAAATTCTTGTCAAGAGCGAGATTCATACCTGCGTCCATTTTGACAAACAATTTCATAGGGGGGCATCAACTTCTAAAATAAAAGTTACACTAAGTTATTAGCTCTTTAATATAATAACATTAAATATATTTAATGGGATATAAACAAGAGGTAAACACTTTTTTTTTTTGAGAAGTGAGGGGAAATAAATTTTTTCGCCATAATAATAATATTCATCACAAAGTGTCTTTTTTAAATATTCATATTTTCATGTGATCTTGATGCCTAAAAAAAATTCGAAAAAAACGAAAAAAATTTACCTCCTCCATTTCCCCCCGAAAAATTATTTTCCTCTTGATTAAATCTATATATTATATTATTTATTTATACTACGGAGTAATTGTGACGACCCGGAAATTTCTGACCAAATTTAAACTTAATCTTTGAATGATTAATGTTTCCGACACGATAAGCAAAGCATGTAAAACTGAATCTCAATATTTTTGAACTACTTTCATATGTTCAATTACCCTTCGGTTGTTTTTGACGATTCCCGAACATTTATATGTAAATAGATACATATATATACTATAACTAGAAAGCGTAACAAAGTATTAATTGTATGATACTGTGCATTAAACTTATTGATTTATATATCTATTTGAATATATATGATCAGTTGGAATATTAATTGTATAAAAATATTGTGACGTGTATTTAAAACGTGTTTATGAATATTGAATATATATTAACTTGGTTACAAAACGTTTTGATTTAAAACAATATTATTAAATATACTTTGTTAGATAATGAGCCATTGATTTATAGAAGTAAATGACCAAAACACTCAAATGTATAAGTTATATTTCGAGTGGTATTGTTTATGAATAATTTAAGACTATATTTTGACAAAGGTACGAGTTACGAAGCGTAAAGTGCAAGTTTTCTCAGTGTACGAAAGGACGTTCGAAAAATCGGAACCGGGACATTAGTCGAGTGACGACGTACGACTTATCGGAACAAAAGTTACAAGTTAACTATGCACGTAAATATAATATAATATAATATATAAATAATTATATAAATTAAATATATTATATATATTATATAAAATTATGTCGACAAACAAGAAGTTAAACGAAATGAGCTGGAGCCAGGTGGCCATGCGATCGCATGGCCAAAGCAAAGAAGACCCATGCGATCGCATGGGGTCTGAGGACAGGTAAGGTGTATAAAAGCTCGATCTGGTTCCAGTTTCTTTCCCCATTCATTTTACTCCGTATCATTTAAATTATTTATATTATTATTATTATTATTATTATTATTATTATTATTATTATTATTATTATTATTATTATTATTATTATTATTATTATTATTATTAATATTATTATTATTATTATTATTATTATTATTATTAAGATTAATATTATTATTAATTATTATTATTCATTGCGAGGTTATGTCCAAACAATTTCAAAAATGGTTTTCGAGTGAGTCAAAGCTAAGAAAGTTATGAGTTATAGCTATGAAGGTTATGGGTATTACTTGGAGGTTATGACCATGAGTCGAAGGTCAAACCTAGTGTTTATCATCTCCGTCGCGTCTACGTACTTTTCTGCAATATTGAATCACAATATTGATACGTAAGCATTTATATCTTATCTTCTATATATTAATAGTGTATCCATGTCTAGTGCTCGAGTATATATATTTATGCATGCATGTATGCTAAATCTTGTCGTTAGATAGTTTATAATGAATCACGAATTTAATACAAATATTACTGAAAAAAGGTATATGATATGCATGTTATTGGAAAGCTGGCGAAAAATCATTAACTTTTCATTTAGAAATCGCGTAATTTCGATGAACGAATTAAAAGATATGATCAACTGAATTATGATTGACGTTAATTGAAATTGCTTTTGAATTTGCAATTGATATTTAAACAACTTGTCTATGAGATTGATAAATTGAATTTTTTTTTTAGATATTACTAATCGAGTAAATGAATTTCTATATAAAGCACGTTTTGTTTTGTTGATCAATTGTCAAAGTTGACTGTCTTATCATGTTTTAAAGCTTTATAAACACTATAATCTGATTTTCAAATATTGGAAAACTATATGAAAATCATGTTCGATTGCCACGATAATTCAAGTATAATATAGCTCCTGAAATAAATAATATTTTGAGTTTGATAAACTATAAATTCGTTCAATTACCAAGACTTATACTACATTAATAAACATGAATAGATTTAAAGATCATATTGGGTCAGGTTGACTTTTGAGATGACATTTGTTAACTTTTGTATTATGGTCTCGAGCATTAGGATTGTGATACACTATGACCTGACCTAGCTTATTAGACATGTATTGACCAACATATGTTCTCTAGGTTAAGATCTACGGTTAATTTGCATTCTGAGTTTCGGTCACATTTCGGTGAATGACCTTATGTGCTGCTAAGGTGAGTTTCATATGCTCCCTTTTTAATTGCTTTTGCAATCTATATTTTTGGGCTGAGAATACATGCACTTTATTTTAAACGCAATGGATACAAGTACATACTAAATTCTACACCGAGTTTGAACCGAAAATCCCTTAACTTTGGTAACTAGTAGCTGCCAGTTATAAGAACTGGTGGGCGCGAATAGTTGTATATGGATCCATAGAGCTTGACATCCCCGCCCGTTCCAGGTATAGAGACCCTAGCCTGAACTATAAAACGGACGTATGCTATTTGAGTTTAGTACACGTTGGTTTGCGTGTATTGTACATGTTGGTTGCATGTATGTTAAAACAGGGGTACTTATTATAACATTAAAGCTTAGTTACCAGGGTGCTCAATTTCGTAGAATATTTTGATAAACGTTTCTGGATGAAACAACTGAAATCTTGTGATCCACCTTTATATACAGATTATGCGTAACATTAAAACTATGAACTCGCCAACCTTTGTGTTGACACTTTTAAGCATGTTTATTCTCAGGTTCCTAGAAGTCTTCCGCTGTTTGCTTATATGTTATACAAGATATGTGCATGGAGTCATACATGCTTTATTCGAGAAAACGTTGCATTCACAAATCATCACCATCTATCTTATTTTGACTGCATTGTCAACGGAAGTATTATTGTAAACTATTATATTACGGTGATGGTCTATATGTAGAAATCATCAGATGTCGAAAACCTTTGATTTAAATATTCATTTATGGTGTGCCTTTTCAAAAGAATGCAATGTTTACAAAACGTATCATATAGAGGTCAAATACCTCGTAATGAAATCGATGAATGACGTGTTCGTCCAAATGGATTTGGAGCGATCGTCAAAGTTGGTATCAGAGCGTTGGTCTTAGAGAACCAGGTCTTGCATTAGTGTATCTAACTAATAGTTGTTTAGATGCATTAGTGAGTCTGGACTTCGACCGTGTCTGCATGTCAAAAGTTTTGCTTATCATTTTTCTTGTCGAAAATTACATGCTTATGATACCAACTGTGACGATCGCTCCAAATCCATATGGACAAACACGTCATTCATCAATTTCATTGCGAGGTATTTGACCTCTGTATGATACGTTTTGTAAACATTGCATTCTTTTGAAAAGGCACACCATAAATGAATATTTAAATCAAAGGTTTTCGACATCTGATGATTTCTACATATAGACAATCACCGTAATATAATAATTTACAATAATACTTCCGTTGATAATGCAGTCAAAATAAGATACATGGTGATGATTTGGTGAATGCAACGTTTCCTTGAAAAATATGCCATGTATGACTCCATGCACATAGCTTGTCTAACATATAAGCAAACAACGGAAGTCTTCTAGGGAACCTGAGAATAAACATGCTAACAAGTGTCAACACAAAGGTTGGTGAGTTCATAGTTTTAATATATCGTATAATCTGTATATAAAGGTGGATCACAAGATTTCAGTTGTTTCATCCAGAAACGTTTATCAAAATATTCTACGAAATTGAGCACCCTGGTAACTAAACTTAACGTATATATAATTTGTACCCTTTGTATAATCATCTTAATAATACACGCAAACCAACGTGTACGCTTCTCAAATAGCATACGTCCGTTAAAAGGCTAGTGCTCTAGCTCGGACGGGGATATCAAGCCCTATGGATCCATATACTACTACTCGCGCCCACCAGTTCTTATAACTGGCAGTTACTAGTTACCAAAGCTAAGGGATTTTCGGTTCAAACTCAGTGTAGAATTTAGTATGTACTTGTATCCATTGTGTTTAAAATAAAGTGCATGTATTCTCAGCCCAAAAATATATATTGCAAAAGCATTTAAAAAGGGAGCAAATGAAACTCACCTTAGCAGCATATAAAGTCGTTCACCAAAATGTGACTGAAACTCGGATTACCAAATAATCGTAGATCTCAACCTAGAGAATATATGTTGGTCAATAAATGTCTATCAAGCTAGGTCAGGTTATAGTGTATAACAATCCTAATGCTCGAGATCGACATACAAAAGTTATCCAAAGTTGTTTCAAAAAGTCAATTTTGACAATAATTCAACAAAACAAGACGTGCCTTATATATGGATTCATTTACTTGGCTGGTAATATTCAAAAAACCAATTTATCAATCTTACAAACAAGTTTCAAAAGCAATTTCAATTAATGTCAATCATAATTCAGTTGATCATATCTTTTAATTCGTTCACCGAAATTACGCGATTTCTAAATGAAAAGTTATTGATTTTTCGCCAGCTTTCCAAAAACATGCATATCATATACCTTTTATCAGTAATATATGTATTTACTTCGTGATTCATCATAACTGTTTAACGATAAAATTTAGCATACAAGCATGCATAAATATATATACTCGAGCACTAGACATGGATACACAATTAATATATAAAAGATAAGATATGAATGCTCACGTATCAATATTGTGATCCAATATTGCAGAAAAGTACGTAGACACAATAGAGATGATAAACACTAGGTTTGTCTTGCAAATAATACCCATGAATATTACCTATAACTTCCATAGTTATAACCCATAATTTCCTTAGCTCTATCCCGTTTGAAAACCTATTTTGAAAGTGACACGCTCATGACCTCGTCGTAGTATTTTATGTATAAATAATAATAATACTAATACTACTAATAATGATAAGATTAATAATAATATTAATCTTGTTATATTTCAGTAGGCTTATAACTACCTTTAGTGGCCTGGTTCAATATATTCAAATTGAAAGAACCAACAAAAGAGAGATGTGTTGTAGAAGATATAGGAGAGAAAGAGGTTGAAGAGAGGTGTGATGTATTTAATGTATATGTGTGTTTTTGTAACTTACATTATGCACATATATATAGTACAAATTTTACTATCCATATTTGACTAATTACCATCCATATTTAACTACTAAATTTACAACACTCCCCCTTGGATGGTAATTTTTTTTAAAGAGCAATTAATACTGCCTCGTTAAAAACCTTGCTAAAGAAAACCCAGTGGGATAAAACTTTAGCTAAGGAAAAAAGAGTGCAGCATAGAGTTGACTCCCCCTCAAGTAGACAACGCTGAGTCGTCACATCTTTTGAACTTGCCTCATGCCAATATTGTGAACGTATCTTTTGAAAACAGCGATTGACAGTGCTTTGGTATAAAGATCAGCAGAGTTGTTGATTGAACGTATCTCATTTTAATCTGGTTGTCTTTTACGAGATCTTGAGTATATGAGAAGAATCTGAGGTTTTTATCTGAAACTGTATCATCTAAATCTTTTATGTACAAGTTTGACCCATGTGATTTGTCTACAGTCTCCTTCATGGTTTGCTCAAACTGTTGTTTCAATTCCTATTCCCTTTCAGTCTTTTTCTGAGCCTTACCAATATACCATTCTTTTCCATCAAACTTATGACCGTTAAGACCGTTTATAGCTTTAGCGCCTCGTCAGCATTTATGTTTTGTTCTGTCATTTTTGATACTCTTCTTTCATTTGTACTATGTAAGTTGTATTATCTTCATAGATAGTTGTTGGGCTTTTATAGCATTCTAGTCTACAAGAATCAATAATGATTTGTATCATTTATCTTAACTAAAATCATTCCCAAGTAGCTTCATGTAATGCAATCACTTCGGCATGATTTGATGATGTTGCAACAAATGTTTGTTTTGAGAACGTCATGATATTGCGGTGCCTCCATTTAGGAATACATATCCAGTTTGAGATTTAGCTTTATGTAGATCAGATAAATAATCTGCATCTGTATAACCAAACAAATCTTGTTTCGAGTTGTTAGAATAAAATAATTATAAATCAGTAGTTGCCCGAAGGTATCAAACTATTTGTTTGATTCGATTCCAATGTCTTTTGGTAGGGGCTGAGCTGAACCTTGTCAATAAATTAACTGCAAAAGAAATGTCAGATCTTGTATAATTTGTAAGATACATAAGAGCCCCAATTGCACTAAAATATGGAACTTCTGAACCAAGAAGATCTTCATGATCTTCTAGAGGATGAAATGGATTAGTATCAATATTAAGATCTAACAACCATATGAGTACTTAATGGTTTTTGTCTTGTCCATATTAAAATATTTTAAAATCTTTTCGGTATAAGTTGTTTGATGTATAAGTAAGTCATTAGTTATATGCTCAATATGTAAATCAACGTAATACTTGATTTTTTTTTATTTTACAATCTTTCTTTAGAAGTTGAATGGCTTCATAGATTTCTTTATTTAAGATAATTGATATAAACAGCTATGATCACATATCCGAACATTGTTTTTATAAAACACACGTGCAAATAAGTTTATATGTATACCCTTTTCTTATCAAGTAGTAATTTAATCGATTATACTACATACGTCCCGATTGTATAAACCCATTTAGAAATCTTTGTGATTTAATGGAATATATTCCCTTGGGTTTTGCATTAGATGCTTATGATACCTTAACCCTTCAGGTATATTCATATATATATATATATATATATATATATATATATCACTATTAAGTGATCCATACAGATAAGTAGTAACAACATCCATGAGATGCATTTAAATAACTACCAGGTTGATTAAGTATCTAATAAGTAATTGTATTCATTATAGGAGGATAAGTTTTTCTCCTAATTCATTTCTGGTCTTTGTGGAAAATCTTGAGTTACAAGTCTAGTTTTGCCTTGTAACTTCATTTGCACATTTCTTTTCGGATAAAAATTCATTTGTATCCCATTGTTTCACATCTTTAAAAGTGATAACGATTGATCCAAAAACTTTTCTTTTATTGAGCGATTCTAATTCAGCTCGTATTGCTCCTTTCCGTTGAGTTCAATCACGTCTATTTTGATATTCAATGATAGATTTTGGTTCCAGATCATCATCTTTATTCATGATGTCATTGTAACATTATATGAAAATATCTCATCAAGATTTTTCATTTCATTTCAGTTTCATAATATTGCATAATTTATTGCAATTTATGTATTTACATTTATCAATATCCTCTGCAGAAGGAGTATTGATTTGTGGTTCTTCTTGAACACTTTCTTTTACCTCATTGTCAGCTGATTTTCTTTTTTGAGGATTTTTATCTTTGGAACCAATTGGTCTCCCACGTTTCTGCCGTAGCAAAGACTCATGAGTGACATTATTGCCAGCTTTTGTAATTTCAATTCTAGCTGAAGCATTTACTACTGGTATATATGATTTAGTCACTTATTTTTTGTATCTTTAAATGCATAAAGTAATTAATTTGCAAGTTCTTGCATATGCATTATATTTTAACTTTCTTTTCGCATTCTTTTGTGCGATGATCAATATTCCTTAATTGATGTTCACACCATGAAACATCATTTTATTTATATTTCATTTCTCCCCCTAATATAGGGAACAATGTTTCATTAAAGTGACAATCGACAAAACTTGCTGTAAAAACATCACCTGTCATGGGTTCAATATATCTTATGATTGAAGATGTTTCATATCTAACATATATTTCAATCCTTCTTTGAGGAACCATTTGTTGTGGTTGTTCAATTAAAAATACACTGCACAACCAAATGTTCTAAGATGGAAAATAGTTGGTCTCCACCAAAATTAAGTTGGTAATGGAGAATATTTATAACTTGCACTTGATTTAATGCGAATTAATGTCACATCATGTAAATTTACATGTCTCCATATAAATATTGAGAGTTTTGTACTCATTTCTAATTGTCTAGTTATTAGCTGTAAGCGTTTATCTATTGATTCAGCTAAACCAATTTTGTGTATGCACATGAGTAACTGGATGTTCAACAACAATCCTTGTAGACATATAATAATCATTAAAAGCTTGAGATGTTAACTCACCAGCATTATCAAGTCTCATCCTTTTAATGGTGTAATCAGAATAATGTGTTCTTAATTTAATAATTTGTGCAAGAAACTTTGCAAATGCCATATTACGGCTTGATAACACACAAACATGAGACCATGCGTTAGATGCGTCTATTAGAAAAATGGTCCACATGATGGATGAATTGGTCCATATATATACCCTTGAATTCTTTCAAGAAATATTGGTTATTATTTCTCAATGTGCTTTTCATTAATCGCCATATGTGCTTTTCATTAATCACCATATGTGTTTTTCGTTAATCACTATATGTGCTTTTCATTAATCACTATATGTGCTTTTCATTAATCACCATATGTGATTTTCATTAATCACTATATGTGATTTTCATCATATATCATTTTCACCATATGCGCTTTTAATTATATGTGCTGCGCTTTTCGTCATATGCACTTTTCATTATATGCGCTTTTAATTATATGCGATGCGCTTTTCATCATATGCACTTTTTATCATATGCGCTTTTAATACTATGCGCTGCGCTTTTCATCATATGTGCTTTTAATTATATGCTCTTTTAATCCTATGCGCTGCGCTTTTCATCATATGCGCTTTTTATCATATGCGCTTTTAATCATATGCGCTGCGCTTTTCATCATATGCACTTTTTATCATATGCGTTATGGTCTAAAACCATTTATTTATGAGTGATACATAAAAAAAACTAGGCATCTTAGAAAATTCAAACCATTCAAGTCTCAAGGTAGCTCAGGGTTAATTTAATCAAGATTTGTCAACAGATTCACTCTCGTTTTCTTTTCTTTTTGGGACTTATTTGTAGAGCTAAACAAGATGTTCAGGTATTCAAGAAATACTAGACTGATGATCCACGTTACCAGATCATTAATAAGAATCTCCGAAATTCTTATAAGAGCATCTACTAATACCTTTAATTTTATTCTTTCATGGATCACCGTTGTTTTTTTTTTTTTTTTTTTTTTTGATAATTAATATCGTATCTATCTTTGAGTATTTTCCATAATACACTTGGATTTTCGATCATATAATATGTAGATTCTAAGGACTCGTCAATATGTTTGCTAAGAAAAATACTTACTATTGCTTTCTCTTGTTCGAAATAATTGTTATTTTCATTCAGGGTTTCTAAAATACCGTTTGATTCGAGATGTTTTTACATTCATAACCCATGTTAAGTAGTTGTTCACACTTGTTCTAAATGAGCAAATTTAAGCCTTTTCAAATTCGACATTTTCTATTATCAAAAAGATGAATAACATAAATCATAATCATAATCAACTTCTATTCATAGACAAATAATAAAATGAAATTATAATCATTTTAAATTCATAAGTAGCAAATAACATAATAATGGTATGATTACAAATAATAAAACCACAAGGGCATGATAGAATATAGGTTCACCCGGTGGTATATTAGCAACAATGATGATAGTTAATATGACCAATACAATAGGAAAAATCATCCTTGTGTGAATCATTTTTACAAAAAACTTTTTGAGAGTAGTAATCTGAAAAATGAAGATTGATTTGTGAAAATGTGAAAACGGAGATGTTTATTTTATATTTGAAAAATATAGTTATTGTAACGTCGTCAGTTGACGTTAACAACCGTTATGTATATATGACCGTTGTAACGTCGTTAGTTGACGTTAACGAATAAAGTCACTATATCAAAACACGTATGAGTAATATAAAGGACAAGATTTTTTTTTCTTATTTTAACTTTTAAGATTTACTTTTAATAAAAATACAAACTACTTTTTCTTATTTTAACTTTTAAGATTTACTTTTAATAAAAATACAAACTACTTTTTCTTATTTTAACTTTTAAGATTTACTTTTAATAAAAATACAAACTATTTTTTCTTATTTTAACTTTTAAGATTTACTTTTAAGAATAAACATTAGTATGCATGAAATAAATAATGATTAATTGCATAAGTAATCATAAATGTTAGATAACATATAAAGACCCCATCGTATTCGTATTGATCGGAATTAATCTCGACCCATGGTACCGTGTTGTCAAATGACGTGTTGCGTACATAAAGTACCGTGTTGTCAAATGACGTGTTGCGTACAATCATGAGGTCTTATTAACATAAATATAAATGTTAGTGAAGTTAATAAGAGTTAGATTACAGAAAATATAATTCAGGCGGTATAACCGACCATATATAACTTAAATAACATAAATATAAATGTTAGTGAAGTTAATAAAAGTTAGATTATAGAAATATAATTCAGGCGGTATAACCGACCATATATAACTTAAATAACATAAATATAAATGTTAGTGAAGTTAATAAAAGTTAGATTACAGAAATATAATTCAGGCGGTATAACCGACCATATATAACTTAAATAACATAAATATAAATGTTAGTGAAGTTAATAAAAGTTAGATTACAGAAATATAATTCAGGCGGTATAACCGACCATATATAACTTAAATAACATAAATATAAATGTTAGTGAAGTTAATAAAAGTTAGATTATTTTTTACCTTGATTAGTGACGTGTGCTTGCTTAGATAAACCTTGATTATACGGAGCACTTCGTGCTGATAACGTGTTATATTTCAGTAGGCTTATAACTACCTTTAGTGGCCTGGTTCAATATATTCAAATTGAAAGAACCAACAAAAGAGAGATGTGTTGTAGAAGATATAGGAGAGAAAGAGGTTGAAGAGAGGTGTGATGTATTTAATGTATATGTGTGTTTTTGTAACTTACATTATGCACATATATATAGTACAAATTTTACTATCCATATTTGACTAATTACCATCCATATTTAACTACTAAATTTACAACAAATCTTAATATTAATAATAATAATAATAATAATAATAATAATAATAATAATAATAATAATAATAATAATAATAATAATAATAATAATAATAATAATAATAATAATAATAATAATAATAATAATAATATATAATTTAAATATATACTGAGTAAAATGATTGAAGAAAAATAACTGAACGAAATCGAGTTTTTATAGTATGTGGCCTGCTACAGTACCCCATGCGATCGCATGAGTTTTCAGTGTTTTTGCCATGCGATCGCATGGCCGCCTTATCCGTTTTTGTTTGCTAGTTCGTCGACATCAAATAGTGTGTACTGTAGCAAATAGTGTTTACTGTAGCAAATAGGGGTTTCACTGTAGCACTGTAGCAAAATACGGTTTCACTGTAGCAAATAGTGTTTTACTGTAGCAAATAGTGTTTTACTGTAGCAAAGTCATTTTACTGTAGCAAATAGTGTTTTACTGTAGGAAAGTCGTTTTTTACTTGTACATATATATATATATATATACATACATATAATTGTTCATGAATCGTCGAAAGCAGTCAAATGTAATGAAACAGTTTTAAAATTTTGAGATTCAACTTCATAGACTTTGCTTATCGTGTCGGAAACGTTAAATCATTTAAAGATAAAGTTTAAATTTGGTCAAAAATTTCCGGGTTGTCACACTTAGTCTAGACACGTTTTACTGCATTGATTGCATGAATAGTGTATAGGCAAAATTCATATCTTAGCATATATGTTGCTGTAAACTTTGCCTGACAGCTTCCGAAAGTTCCTCCGTAATCTACGGGATCTTCTGTACTATATATAGGTATTCTATGTAATTAGAATATCATCCGATATCCAAAAATCATTTCATATCAAAAATTCTTTATCTAACGGTGTAAGATGAATTCCGCATCTAATTCGAATTCCTCAGATTCCGACAGCTATTCCGATATGGAATTCTACCTAAGCTCCGAAAGCAGCGTAACCGGAATGGATCAACCAATTAGCCATCATCTATTCTGGATGAATTGGGGATGGGTTCGTAATCTATTTAATCATTGGAGACAAGAAGAAGGCGATCCATTCCGTCCACCACATTCACCTTTTGGCGAAGAACCTGAAGCACTTACCGGCGGACCTGTTCGAAACACCCTTTTCTCTCTCATTTCCAGAGTATCTCGTCACGATTATATACTATCCCAAATTCTTAATCTTATTCATCCACTCGTCCGAACCGACAATCATCCCGGTGTAATAGAAGAAGTCAACGAGCTTCGCGCTCGAGTTTTGGCTTTGGAGAATACGGTGCAAAGGTTATAAGCACCATCAACAACACCAGTACCACCATCATCAACACCAACAGTACCATCACCACCACCAACAACAACATCAACATCCCACACTTCAACATCACAACCTATACCCCAAACATCAACGTCATACGCACCATAGTTATCAAGAAGTACCAACAACAATAACCGATGAAGTAATGCCTCATAACTTCATCAGAAAAATATTCTACGGCGATTATGTAATCTCTAAAATTTTAGAGATTATTTATCCCAGTTCTAACCATAAATCAGATGAATAGAGATGATAGAAGGAAGAATAGAAACCCTGACACGAATGGTGCGTGATTTACAAGCTAGACTTGTTATACGAGTGCCACCAGAAGTACCACCAGCATCACTATCAGTATCACCAGCTCCATAACCACCGACGATATCGACACCACAATCACCAATGGGTATATTGTAATAATGAGTTATGAAGTATTAACTTATTATTTTTAAAGAATTTATAATATATATATATATATATATATATATATATATATATATATATATATATATATATATATATATATATATATATAAATTTTGAAACTATAATATATCTTTTCGTACTAAAACTATTACGTATGAATTTTAAGGGGTAAATAATACTCGGTTAGTTCATACTACTAAAATGCTATGATGTACATCCTTCGTTAACGACTTAACCATCGTTAACTACAATCTCTGTTTCAACTCAATGAATTCCATTTCATAATAAACCAACTGTATTATTCAATTACATAATTTATTTTACATTTTCATTTTCGATATACTCAAAACTTTCCAGAAAACATCATCTGTGCCTTGTAAAGTACACAAAAATTCCACGAGCACCAACTTCCTTCACCAATGAATATCAATAACAATAAATAATGAAGTATTGATTTCATTAGTGAAATACTCCGCGAAGATTATGTAATCTCTAATGTTTTAGAGATTATTCATTTCTAATTCAAGCCAAAAATCAAATGAGTTTAATATGATATTAACTCATTAAATCTGTATTACATCTGAAGAAAATATACATACATATATTTTTATAAAGACGGTAATAAAAATTCTTTTGTACAAAGTATTAATTGTGAAATCCTTAACGGGTAGGTAATACCCGGGAAATATTTAAGTTCGCAATTAATATGTTACACTGTACATTCTTCAATTTTGATTCAGAAATCATTAACTATACTCACTATCTTCACAGTTTTACACAATCATTTCATACAAATTCAATTACATATTCTGACAGAACAGAATCCAAGTCAAGATTTAACAAGTGACATCATTCTTAGATCTCTACATCTTTCAAAGCTATACTTTGACTTCAAAACTGTGCAAGATCCTTTAGCATTGTTATTACCAAAAATAATCTTGCAATTCCTTTTCAAAGTATCCAGTTTTATCACACTTCCAACCAGTCAACTTCGACTTTTTAGATTAACCTTATTATAACCTTGACATATACGTTCTTGTTACCGGGGAACCTTTTATGTCCCACCACATTAGCAGTAAACTTACCAGCAACTTCATTACTCATTGGTTTAAGTCTCTCCGAAAAACCATTATAATTGTTCATTGAAACCCTATCATGTACTCATCCACATCTTGTAACAATAATTGCCATACTAACCACCGGAAATTAGCAATCAGTATTTTGAATTTCGCAGCAATTCTACACCAACAGTTATATATATACATATAATGTCTATCTCCTAGACTTACTTACTTCGAATGTGAAGTTTCTGAAAAACATCCCAAACTGCGAAACTAGTTCTCCGAATTTTAGAAAAATGCTGATGAAGCAGCAAAAACTGTAACGACTTTAACAGTCAAAAGTTTGATGATAAAGAATAATGTGTTGGTAAAACTCAGAAAAAGAGAAGGTTTGGAACTGGAAAACGGATTGAGCAAACTATGAAGGAGGCTGTGGACAAATCACAAAGACTAAACCTGCCTTCAAAGAATCCAAATGATTCAGTGTCTGCTGAAGTCATTAGCAAATACCTTGCTCCTGACTCTAAACCTTTACGGACAAATCTTCTTCATCATTATTCGAAATTAGAAATTCTAAGATATCATTGTACCTTTCATTATAAATATCTTTGATATTTTTAAAGATATCTTCATAACTATTATCATCCGAAATTATTTATCTCTTCGCGCTATCTGTGTTACATCATAAAAGAAACTATTTTAGTTTCTAAAATTCTGAAAATTTTGAAAAATGAATGTTTTTGAAGTAGTGTTGGGAATTGAAGCATGAGTTAGTATAATATCATGACACTTGATCAACGTGATTATATTACAGTAAGTCATGCTGAGTTTCTAATAAAACGTGATAAAGGTTCACAGATCATACCCTTATCATGAACCATGTTACATAACTCTTTCATTCTATTTAACCACTAAACTATCAAGAAAATATTTTCTTGATGATTCGGTCTTTTTTGGATATTCTGGTAATTTGACAAATCAAATCGTGTTATTACCTTTCCATTCTACTTTATATATTATGATCATTCGAAACTCCATACCTACGAATTCTGGACAATTATCCGCTTGACTTAAGGTCGGGAAGAGAAAACAAAAGCATGAAGCTCCGAAATATAATGGAGAATAAAAAGCCCGATAAAAACTCCGAAATTACAAACCGTGTATATCAATGCGTATAGCAATATAAAGACACGGGAGAATCAAAAACACTATAACCCCAAGGTAATAGTAGAAGAAAATAACCTCCTCTGATGGCAGATGAAAAAGAAGAATGAAGGATACGATAACCAAGAAAATATCAAGAATCATAACTGGATTAAGCATTTTCGCAATCTATTAAGAAGTATGAAATAAGGAAGAATATTATAGGAGTGGTGAAAATAAATGAAACGGAAGGGGTTAATTTATAGCGAAATGACAGACAGAGCAATCGAGGTAGGTGACCGCATTTAATTAAAGAAAATCTTAATTTCTTTAAAATTCGAAGAATCAAATCTTATTTGGATTATGAAGATTTTTCTATTCCTTAAATTCCAGAAATCAATCGTGACTACGTCAAAAGTTAAGACAAATCTCTATTTCTTCATTTCACTCTTTTACAATAACTTCTCTCATACGCTTCGAGTAATTGGATTGTTTTATCCATATTATTCAACGGTGATAAAACTCTATTTATCGACTCATATACGTCATGAAAACATTTTTATTGTTAACCATGACGACCTCACTCAAATTTCGGGACGAAATTTCTTTAACGGGTAGGTACTGTGATGACCCGGAAATTTCTGACCAAATTTAAACTTAATCTTTGAATGATTAACGTTTCTAACACGATAAGCAAAGCCTGTAAAACTGAGTCTCAATATTTTTGAACTACTTTCATATGTTCAATTACCCTTCGGTTGTTTTTGACGATTCCCGAACATTTATATGTAAATAGATACATATATATATACTATAACTAGAAAGCGTAACAAAGTATTAATTGTATGATACTATGCATTAAACTTATTGGTTTATATATCTATTTGAATATATATGATCAGTTGGAATATTAATTGTATGAAAATATTGTGACGTGTATTTAAAACGTGTTTATGAATATTGAATATATATTAACTTGGTTACAAAACGTTTTGATTTAAAACAATATTATTAAATATATTTTGTTAGATAACGAGCCATTGATTTACAGAAGTAAATGACCAAAACACTCAAATGTATAGGTTATATTTCGAGTGGTATAGTTTATGGATAATTTAAGACTATATTTTGACAAAGGTACGAGTCACGAAACGTAAAGTGCAAGTTTTCTCAGTGTACGAAAGGACGTTCGAAAAATCGAAACCAGGACATTAGTCGAGTGACGACGTACGACTTATCGGAACAAAAGTTACAAGTTAACTATGCACGTAAATATAATATAATATATAAATAATTATATAAATTAAATATATTATATATATTATATAAAATTATGTCGACAAACAAGAAGTTAAACGAAATGAGCTGGAGCCAGGTGGCCATGCGATCGCATGGCCAAAGCAAGGAAGACCCATGCGATCGCATGGGGTCCGAGGACAGGCAAGGTGTATAAAAGCTCGATCTGGTTCCAGTTTCTTTCCCCATTCATTTTACTCCGTATCATTTAAATTATTTATATTATTATTATTATTATTATTATTATTATTATTATTATTATTATTATTATTATTATTATTATTATTATTATTATTAAGATTAATATTATTATTAATTATTATTAGTAGTATTTGTATTATTATTAGTATTATACATAAAATACTACGATGAGGTTATGTCCAAACAATTTCAAAAATGGTTTTCGAGTGAGTCAAAGCTAAGGAAGTTATGAGTTATAGCTATGAAGGTTATGGGTATTACTTGGAGGTTATGACCATGAGTCGAAGTGAAAGGACCCGTTCATATACATTATAAACGATTCACAATAGTTGATTACATCGCGAGGTATTTGACCTCTATATGATACATTTTATAAACATTGCATTCGTTTTTAAAAGACAAACTTTCTTTACATTGACGGCAAGCATACCATTTCATAATACATCCAACTATAATTGACTTAATAATAATCTTGATGAACTCAACGACTCGAATGCAACGTCTTTCGAAATATGCCATAAATGACTCCAAGTAATATCCTTAAAATGAGCTAATACACAGCGGAAGATTTCTTTAATACCTGAGAATAAAAATGCTTTAAAGTGTCAACCAAAAGGTTAGTGAGTTCATAGGTTTATCGTAATCAATCATTTCCATAATTTTAATAGACCACAAGATTCTCATTTTTCATAAATATCATTACACTCGCAAGTGTATAAAATCCATTCGTATGATGAACACTTGGTAACCGACATTAACATAATGCGTATAGAATATCCCCCGCATACTCGCAAGTATGCCATAATATTGGGAATCGCAATCACCATTTAAATCGAAGTACTAAAGCATTCCAAATTTCAGAATGGGGTTTGTTAGGCCCATAGATCTATCTTTAGGATTCGCGTCAATTAGGAGCCATTTCCCGAATTCTTAGGTTACCAGACTTGAAGGGGCAATATTCGATATAGTAATCCAACCATAGAATGTAGTTTTAAGTACTTGTGTCTATTTCGTCAAACATTTATAAAAACAGCGCATGTATTTTCAGTCCCAAAAATATATATTAAAGCATTTAAAAAGGGAGCAAATGAAACTCACAATACTGTATTTTGTAGTAAAAATACATATGATAAAATTGAACAATGCAGGGTTGGCGTCGGATTCACGAACCTATATCATTCGTATATTCATTATTATATATATATAATCGTAATCGAATAAATATATATATATATATTATTATTAGCGATATAATTTTTGTATTAATAACTTATATATATATATATATATATATATATATATATATATATATATATATATTGTTATTTAATTAAATGTATTCATTTGTATATAAAAATATTAATATAGTTAAGTTAGGTATGTTAAATATATTTTTATAAATATCATTTGTTTGTTGAAACTAGTAATTGTAATAATACTAGAATAACATTAAGTATGGTAAAAATGATTATAATATTTAGTATTTCAAATAACGGTAATAATGTTAATAATCCTTATTAGTGGTAATAATAATGATATAAACGAAAATATTAATTTTTCTATTAATGATAGTTATGATAATGATTTTAATAATAATAATAATAATAAACATGATAATATAAATAGTAATACTCATTTTAATGATAATAATATATATTTTCATTTTATAGTTTTACTAATAATTAACTTAACTATAATAACAATAATAACCATCTTGATATCGATAATCATTTTAGTAACAATAATTGTAATATTTATAATAACATTTACATTAATAACAATAATAGTAATAATAATAACATTAGTAAATATAATAATATTACTAATTTTTAATAATAATAATAATAATAATAAACTCAGCATGATAGTTATAATAATACTCATCTTAACAATAATAATAATAATATTCAGTTTTGTTATTATAATCATAACAATAATAATATTTACTATTTGTATAAGTAATAATAATAACAGTAATACTAATCATAATAACAATAACTAATCATAACAATAGTAATAATGATAATGATAATGATAATGATAATAATAATAATAATAATAATAATAATAATAATAATAATAATAATAATAATAATAATAATAATAATAATAATAATAATAATAATAATAATAATAATAATAAAAAGTTGAAAGAGATGGCAAACTGAATTTGGATGCTACTGCTATGGAATCGTTCTAATATAGATTTTTATTAAAGACAGAATCCAAAATTTACCAATAGATTAGTGATGATATAAACAAATTATGTATTTATTTGTTTATTTATATATATAGGAATATAATTATATATATACTAATATCTGTATCTATATTTATATATGTATATAAATTTGTATTTTTTTTATATAAGAATATGTATTTATATATATCCATATTTATATAGGTATATATATATTAAATTCTTTAACTTTTGATATTTAACAAGTATAAATATTAATAAAGTAATTAGTAATAATAATTGATAAATAATATTATTACTTAGAAATAAATGAAAATTTATGAGTAATTTACTTACTAATAATAATATTAAAAATGATAATACAATTTTTATTAGTTATAATAATGTTAATATTATTAATGATAAATATAATATAATAACTTATACATATCAAATTTTATATATATCCTTTGTATTAAAAATAATAATATTAATTATACAAGTTTTAATATCTATAAAGTAATGATAATAATATTAATATAACAATTATTTTCAATCTTACACTTAAATGTAATATAACTATATAATATTTATTATATCACAATGAGTATTACATTGATAAATCGTAATATCAAAAATTAAAATTTTACTACTAGTTATAATAATAATGTTATTAACAATACTATTAATATTAATAATAATGTATCAACTCAACTGTATCAAATTTCATATAACAATATTAATAATGCTGACATTAATATTAATATTAATATTTATAATGATAATGAAAGTATTAATATATTATAACAACTATATTTCAATTTGTATTATATATATATATATATATATATATATATATATATATATATATATTATTAATTTTATAATATAATCATATATAATATGATAACCTTTATTGAATATTTATTATTTATGAATTATATATATATATTACAGTATACATGTAATTATAATTAGTCGTAGTAATCATATATATTTATGTATAGATTCATTTTAAATTTACACTTACTTATTTTTTATCCTATTTTACATATTTAATTTTAAATGCTTAAATTGTATTTTATAAATTTCAAATTAATATTCATATACTTACATTTATATATACGTATTTATTTACAAACAATTGTTCGTGAATCATCGGGAATGGTAAAAGGGCAAATGCATTCATGTAAACTGTTACAAAGTTTTCGAGACTCAACATTACAGACTTTGTTTATCGTGTCGGAAACATATAAAGATTAAGTTTAAATTTGGTCGGAAATTTCCGGGTCGTCACAGTACCTACCTGTTAAAGAAATTTCGTCCCGAAATTTGATTGTGGTCGTCATGGCTAACAATAAAAATGTTTTCATGACGAATATGAATTGATAAGATAGAATTTTTATCATCATTGAGTAATATGGATAAAACGATTCGATTATTCGAAGAGTACGAATGAAGCTATCACAAAAGAGTGAAATGAATAAATGCAGATTTGACTTAACCGTTGACGTAGTCACGGTGGATTTCCGGAATTCCAGGGATTCAATGAAAATTTTCAAAATCTAAAAGATTTGATTCTTCGGCGAATAAGGAAATTAAGATCCCTATAATTAAATACGGTGATTTACCTCGATAACTCTGTTTAATATTTCCATTATAAATTAAGCTCTTCCGTTTCCATTATTCTCACCATTCTTATACTTCATTTCTTAGTTCATACATCCAAAGGATTGTGAAAATGCTTAATCCCGTTCTAATCCTTGATATTTTTCTAATTATGATTTCTGTCATCCTTCTTTTCAATCTTCCACCATAAAAATCTGTTTACTTC
This sequence comes from Rutidosis leptorrhynchoides, assembly GCF_046630445.1. NCBI lineage: Eukaryota > Viridiplantae > Streptophyta > Magnoliopsida > Asterales > Asteraceae > Rutidosis > Rutidosis leptorrhynchoides. The sequence continues at coordinate 112,294,883 of NC_092334.1, forward strand.
TACTATTACCTTGGGGTGATACTATTCTTAATTATACCGTGTCTTTATATTGCTATTCGTATTAATATCCACGGTTTGTAATTTCTGCGTTGTTGTTGAGTTTTATATCTTCCCTTATATTTCGATGTCCCTACTTCTGTCTCCTATAATCATTGTCATCCTCAGTTAATGATCTCTCATATTTGCTGCGATTTATACCCCTATTTACACTTCGAAGCTTTATGCTCTGTTTTCTCTTCTATCCATTAAGCACATTAAGTAATGGTCCAGAATTCGTGGGTATGGAGTTTCGCGTGAACATGGCTAATGTTCTAAGAAGGAAATGTTATTGGCACGAGCTTGATTTGTCAAATTACCAGAATACCTCGGAAAAGACCGAATCATCAAGAAAAATATTTGCTTGATATGTTTATAGATTAGGCAGAATGTAAGAGTTGTGTAACATGGCACATGATGACGTTTTAGTCTGTGAATCATCACGTTTCATTAGAAACTCAGCATGACTTACTGTAATATAGTCACGTTGATCAAGTATAATTATATTATACTAACTCATGCATCAGTTCCCAACACTACTTCAAAAACATTCTTAATTTAAACTCAAAGGTTTACAGAATATAGAAACTAAAACAGTTTCCTTTTATGATATAACACAGATAGCGCGGAGAGATGATTAATATCGAACGAGAATATTTATGAAGATATCTCCAGAAATATTGAGGATATTTTTAATGAAGGATGCGATAATATCTTTTAATTCCACTATCAAAATGTGATGAAGAAATTCATTCACAATGATTTTAGAATAATTACGGAACAAGGTATTAAAGATTTCATCAGAATAGAATCATCACGATTCTTTATGTACAAGTTTGGTCCTTGTAATTCGTTCAGAGTCTCCTTCAGGGTTTGCTCAATTCATTTTCCAATTTCAAACTTTTTCTGAGCTATTGCCAACATACTGTTCTTTATCATCAAAATTCCGACTGTTAAGGTCGTCTTACGGTTTTCTACAGTTTCTGCTGCTTCATTCAGCTTTTTCAGAATTTCGGAATGGAAGATCATAATTATAAGAGTTAGATGTTATATGTATACATATAACTGTTGATGTTGAAACGCTGTGAGATTCCAAAATACCGATTGTTAATTCTTGGTATTTGGTATGGCAATTCTTGTTATAAGATGCGGATGAGTATATGATAGGATTTTCACGAACATATATAATGGTTCTTCGGAGAGACTTAAGCCAATGAGTAATGGAGTTGCTGGTAAGTTTACTGTTAATGTGGTGGAATATAAACGGTTCCCCGGTAATGATGACGAAGGGCGAACTTATATATCCAAGTTATAATAGAGTTTATTCGAATGAAAAGTCGATGTTGATTTGTTGGAGCTGTGACAAAATTGGCTAATTTGGAGAGGGATTGCAAAGTTATTTTTGGTAATAACAACGCCAAAGGAGCTAGCACAAATACGTGTTAAACGTTTACTCAGGTTCCGAGTGTTTTCAGGTGCATAACTATATGCATTAATTTTTTCTCCCGTAGATGAGGTGCGGTTGGTTCATCGTTTCGGTTGAGGTGTTTTCAAGAATCATGAAATGTTTGAATGCAGATTGTAATCGTCAAGATGCAAATGAGGTTTAAGATGAAATCAAGTGGCAAACTTGAAGAAATGTTTAGTTTCATATGTTATAGTTAATATTTTTAATTCATTTTTAATTGTCCAATCGTTGGTGGTCCACAATTAATAGTCCACAGTTAGTAATTCAATAATTCATATGTAGTTTAATATATAATATTCGAATTAATTAATACGTATCGTAACCCATTGTATACATGTATCAGACTCGATCACAACTCAAAGTATATATATTATTTTAGAATCAACCTCAACCCTGTATAGCTAACTCCAGCATTACCGCATATAGAGTGTCTATGGTTATTCCAAATAATATATATAGATGCGTCTATATGATATGTCAAAACATTGTATACGTGTCCCGATATTTAAAATGCGTAAATAACAGTATTTAAATGACGATAAATAAAGTGCATAAAATAAATAACAGAAATTAAATGACGATAAATAAAATTGAGAGAATTAAAATTGCGATAATTAAATGAAATAAGGAATTAACAGTTAGCTAGGAATAGTTAGCTAGAATTTTGTTAGCGTGGATTCTTAACAAAATTTCTCATAGTTAATTTGTTTGTTTCTAACAACTTTTTATTTTGGTTCAATGTTTTCTTCATTATGCCACTTGTTGGATTTCTGGTAAGTCACAATCCAAATATGAAATTGAATAAAAATGGTTATTCTGTGGTGAACAGATTCGTATATCAGTGGATATAAGTAGGATAGTAAATGACCGTTGAATCAGATTCGAAGAAAGTACAGTGTAACTTATTAATGTGACATTTAAATATTCCTCGGGTATTACCTACCCGTTAAAATATTTTCACCATTAACAGTTTGTACAAAAGAATTTTTAATTACAATCTTTATGAAAATATATATACATATATATTTTCTTCAGATGAAATCATGTATTTAATGAGTTGATATGATATTAAACTCATATGATTTACGGTTAGAACTAGAGTACATAATCTCTTAAAAATTAGAGATTACATAATCATCATGTTGAACGAAGATAAATGATATTGAACGTCATGTAGAACGATGATTATGCTCGAGGTACATATCGAAATGTTGAGGCGTGTGATGTTGAGGCCTGTGTTGTTGATGGTACTATTGGTGCCGGTGATGTTACTGAAGCTGATAAATTTTGCACCATATTCTCCAAATTGATTACTCGAGCGCGAAGTTCGTTGACTTCTTCTATTATTCCGGGATGATTGTCGGTCAAAACGAGTGGATGAATAAGGTTTAGAATTTTAGATAGAATATAATCGTGATGAGCTACCCTGGAAATGAGGCTGAAAATGGTGTTTCAGATAGGTTCGCCGGTAAGTGCATCAGGATCTTCGCCAAGAGGGAAAGTCGGTGGATGGAAAGGATCGCTTTCTTCGCGTCTCCATTGATTAAGTCGACTACGAACCCATCCCCAATTCATCCAGAATAGATGATGGCTAATTGGTTGATCCATTCCGGTCACACTGCTTTCGGAACTCGAGTGAAACTCTATATCGGAATCCGAGGAACTTGAACTAGTGACGAGTTCCATTTCGTACGATTCAGTAAAGGATTTTTCTATATGAAATTATTTTCGGCTATCGGATGGTATTCTATTTATATAAATAGAACAAAAGATTTCGTAGATTACGGTGAAATTTACGGAATATGTCAGGCAAAGTTAACAGTAACAGATACGCTAAGATATGAGTTTTGTCTATACACTATCTAGGCAATAGAGGCAGTAAGATGTGTCTAGACTTTAAGGATGATAAGTAAGTAATTTTTGACACGAAATGATAAGCAAAACTTTTGATATGCAGACACGGTCGAAGTTCAGACTCACTAATGCATCTAAAAAACTATCAGTTAGACACACTAATGCAAGACCTGGTTCGCTAAGACCACCGCTCTGATACCAACTGAAAGGACCCGTTCATATACATTATAAATGATTCACAATAGTTGATTACATCGCGAGGTATTTGACCTCTATATGATACATTTTACAAACATTGCATTCGTTTTTAAAAGACAAACTTTCTTTATGTTGACGGCAAGCATACCATTTCATAATACATCCAACTATAATTGACTTAATAATAATCTTGATGAACTCAACGACTCGAATGCAACGTCTTTCGAAATATGCCATAAATGACTCCAAGTAATATCCTTAAAATGAGCTAATGCACAGCGAACGATTTCTTTAATACCTGAGAATAAACATGCTTTAAAGTGTCAACCAAAAGGTTTGTGAGTTCATAGGTTTATCGTAATCAATCATTTCCATAATTTTAATAGACCACAAGATTCTCATTTTTCATAAATATCATTACACTCGCAAGTGTATAAAATCCATTCTTATGATGAACACCTGGTAACCGACATTAACATAATGCATATAGAATATCCCCCGCATACTCGCAAGTATGCCATAATATTGGGAATCGCAATCACCATTTAAATCGAAGTACTAAAGCATTCCAAATTCCAGAATGGGGTTTGTTAGGCCCATGATCTATATTTAGGATTCGCGTCAATTAGGGGCCATTTCCCGAATTCTTAGGTTACCAGACTTGAAGGGGCAATATTCGATATAGTAATCCAACCATAGAATGTAGTTTTAAGTACTTGTGTCTATTTCGTCAAACATTTATAAAAACAGCGCATGTATTCTCAGTTCCAAAAATATATATTGCAAAAGCATTTAAAAATGGAGCAAATGAAACTCACAATACTGTATTTTGTAGTAAAAATACATATGATGAAACTGAACAATGCAGGGTTGACCTCGAATTCACGAACCTATATCATTCGTATATTCATTATTATATATATATAATCGTAATCGAATAAATATATATATATTATTATTAGCGATATAATTTTTGTATTAATAACTTATATATATATTTTGTTATTTAATTAAATGTATTCATTTGTATATAAAAGTATTAATATAGTTAAGTTAGGTATGTTAAATATATTTTTATAAATATCATTTGTTTGTTGAAACTAGTAATTGTAATAATACTATAATAATATTAAGTATGGTAAAAATGATTATAATATTTAGTATTTCTAATAACGGTAATAATATTAATAATCCTTATTAGTGGTAATAATAATGATATAAACGAAAATATTAATTTTTCTATTAATGATAGTTATGATAATAATTTTAATAATTACATAATAATAATAATAATAAACATGATAATATAAATAGTAATACTCATTTTAATGATAATAATATATATTTTCATTTTATAGTTTTACTAATAATTAACTTAACCATAATAACAATAATAACCATCTTGATATTGATAATCATTTTAGTAATAATAATTGTAATATTTATAATAACATTTACGTTAATAACAATGATAGTAATAATAATAACATTAGTAAATATAATGATATTACTAATTTTTAATAATAATAATAATAATAAACTCAGCATGATAGTGATAACGCCAAAATTATACTTGTTTATTGTCGTTATTTCGATCCAAAGTTGTTCCATTTGTATGTAATTGTTGTACGTATGTATTGTAATTCGTGTATATTTGTAAAAGTCCATTGTGAATGAATAAATGAAGACCAACAGCGAAAACAGAGTTAAAACGAAGATTGAATACGTAAAACAGCCCGAAACCACTGAAACAGGTCCAAATGCGGCGCATCTCTCTTAGATGCGGCGCATCTCTGCACCAAATAACTCCCGACAGTTTCAGATGCGGAGCATAAAGACTTCTGGACCAAAACAGCCTCAGATGCGGCGCATCTGAGAGGGATGCGGCGCATCCAAGCCAGATGCGACGCATCTGTCCCAGATGCGGCGCATCTGCTCCCCTTCCGACAGTTCTGAGTGCAGAATCGAGCTGGAATCTACTAAACGTAAAGAGATTCGGCGCATTCCAAAGAGATGCGGCTCATCTGGTCAATTTCTGGTCATTTTACCTAACTTTTGAGCCTATTTAATGGAGCCTTTGGTTACATACTTGAGACATCTTCACTACTACGTTTTCCCTCAGTTCTAATACAATTTTCAAGGTTCAAAGAAGGCTACAAGTCAATCTCCACTCTTTCAACATCAAGATTAAGCTAGGATCATTCATCACTATTGGTATTATTGTTCTAAATCTTTTAAACATGAATTCAACTTGTATTTACTGTTCCATTAGTTCTATTATGATTATGTTAGGCTAAAAGCCTTGTGTGTTTGCTTCAATGTAAGATTTATGGCTTGGGATTGTTCTATACTTTGATGTTATGCTAGTTATACATATGTTTGATTGATTAAATTATCTTGTTCAACCGTAAGAACCATTGTTATGCTTGCTTAGTTCATTACTTCAATTATATAGATTGCAAACCTATTAATGTGAGTTAACTAGGAAAACAATCTATACTTCAATACACCTAGTAATCTAGATGATTAGATACATAAACTTAAGTGATTTTGTTATGTGTTTAATTCGGTAATTGAATAAGTTCTAAAGCAACATAGTTATAAAATTACCTCAAGTGATTGTTGTAATTTAGGTTTCACATGAGTTTAACCGGGTCGGATCTAGTTAGTTAATTGTGACGATCGCTCCAAATCCATATGGACGAACACATCATTCATTGATTTCATTGCGAGGTATTTGACCTCTATATGATACGTTTTGTAAACATTGCATTCTTTTGAAAAGGCACACCATAAATGAATATTTAAATCAAAGGTTTTCGACATCTGATGATTTCTACATATAGACAATCACCGTATATAATAGTTTACAATAGTACTTCCGTTGACAATGCAGTCAAGATAAGGTACATGACGATGAATTGGTGAATGCAACGTTTTCTTGAAAAATATGCCATATAAGACTCCATGCACATAGCTTGTCTATCATATAAGCAAACAGCAGAACACTTCTATGGAACCTGAGAATAAACATGCTAACAAGTGTCAACACAAAGGTTGGTGAGTTCATAGTTTGTATGTTTCGCATAATCTGTATATAAAGATGGATCACAAGATTTCAGTTGTTTCATCCAGAAACGTTTATCAAAATATTCTACGAAATTAAGCACCCTGGTAACTAAACTTAACGTATATATAATTTGTACCCTTTATATAATCATCGTAATAATACACGCAAACCAACATGTACTAAACTCAAATAGCATACGTCTGTTTTATAGTTCAGGCTAGGGTTTCTATACCTGGAACAGACGGGGATGTCAAGCCTTATGGATCCATACACAACTACTCGCGCCCACCAGTTCTTATAACCGGCAGTTACTAGTTACCAAAGCTAAGGGATTTTCGGTTCAAACTCAGTGTAGAATTAAGTATGTACTTGTATCCATTGCGTTTAAAATAAAGTGCATGTATTCTCAGCCCAAAAATATAGATTGCAAAAGCATTTAAAAAGGGAGCAAATGAAACTCACCTTAGCAGCACATAAAGTTGTTCATCGTAATGTGACCGAAACTCGGTATATCAAATAATCGTAGATCTCAACCTAGAGAACATATGTTGGTCAATAAATGTCTATCAAGCTAGGTCAGGTCATAGTGTATCACAATCCTAATGCTCGAAATTGACATACAAAAGTTATTCAAAGTTGTTTCAAAAACTCAATTTTGACAATAGTTCAACAAACGAGACGTACCTTATATAAGGATTCATTTACTCGGTTGGTAATATTCAAAAATCAATTTTATCAATCTCGTAAACAAGTTGTTTAAGTATTAATTGCAGATTCAAAAAGCAATTCCAATTAATGTCAATTATAATTTAGTTGACCATATCTTTTGATTCGTTCCTCGAAACTATTCGATATCTAAATGAAAAGTTATTGATTTTTCGCCAGCTTTCCGAAAACATGTATATCATATACCTTTTACCCGTAATATATGTATTTAATTCGTGATTTATTATAAACTGTTTAACGACGAAATTTAGCATACAAGCATGTATAAACATATATACTCGAGCACTAGACATGGATACACTATTAATTTATAAAAGATAAAATATAAATGCTTACGTATCAATATTGTGATTCAATATTTCAGAAAAGTACGTAGACGCAACGAAGATGATAAACACTAGGTTTGACTTGAGAACAATACCCTTGAACATTACCCATAACCTCCATAGCTATAACCCATAGTTTTCTTATCTCTATCCCGCTCGAAAACCCGTTTTGAAAGTGACACGCCCATAACCTCGTCGTAATATTCTATGTAATAATATTACTAATATTAATGATAAGATTAATAATAATATTAATCTTAATAATAATAATAATAATAATAATAATAATAATAATAATAATAATAATAATAATAATAATAATAATAATAATAATAATAATAATAATAATAATAATAATAATAATAATAATAATATAAATAATATAAATACTTACAGAGTAATATTAAGAAAAGTGTGAGAAAAACAGAACCAAAATCGATCAATTTATAGGACTTGGCCTGAAAAAGTACCTCATGCGAGTGCATGGGATTTTAGTGCAAATCTCATGCACTTGCATGAGCTCATGCACTTGCATGGGTTTTATGCCTATTTCCCATGCGATCGCATGGCCGTCAGATCCAGCTCACATATTTTTTGTTTTCTTGTTTGTCGACATAATTAAATATAATATATATAATATATATAATTTAAATAATTAATTATATATTATATTAAATTCATGTGTATAGTTGACTTGTAATTTTTGTTCCGATGACTCGTACGTTGTCACTCGACTTATGTCCCAGTTCCGGTTTCTCGAACGCATTTTCGTACGCTTAGAAAACTCGCAATTTATGTTTTGTGACTCGTACCTTTGTCAAAATACAGTTTTAAATTATCAATAAACTATATCATTCAAAGTGTATCTTAAACTTTCGAGTGTTTTGATCATTTACTTCTATAAATCATTGTCTCGCTATTTGTTGATATATATATATATATATATATATATATATATATATATATATATATATATATATATATATATATATATATATATATATATATATATATATATATATATATATATAATAACAAATCGTTTTATGACCAAGTCAATATATATTTTCAACATTCATAAACACGTTTTAAATATACGTCGCAAGTTATTCATACAATTAATATTCCAACTTCTCATATATATTCAAATAAATATTTAAACCAATAAGTTTAATGTACGGTATTAAACAATTAATACATTGTTACATTTTCAAGTTATAGTGTATATATATATGTATCTATATACATATAATTGTTCGCGAATCGTCGAGAACAACCGAAAGATATTTGAATAGTTCAAAATTTTTGATATTCAGTTTTACAGACTTTGCTTATCGTGTCGGAAATGTTAATCATACAAAGATTTAAGTTTAAATTTGGTCAGAAATTTCCAGGTCATCACAGTACCTACCCGTTAAAGAAATTTCGTCCTGAAATTTGAGCGAGGTCGTCATGACTAACAATAAAAATATTTTCATGCCGTATATGTGTTGATAAATAGAGTTTTATCACCGTTAAATAATATGGATAAAACAATCCAATTACTCGAAGCGTATGAGGGAAGTTATAGTAATAGAATGAAATGGAGAATAGAAATTCGTCTTATCTCTTAACGTAGTAACGAATGATTTCCGGATTTTAAGGAATAGAAAATCTTCATAATCTAAATAAGATTTGATTCTTCAGAATCTGCAGAAATTAGGATTTTCTTTGATTAAATGCGCAATCTGCCTCGATTGCTATGTCTGATATTTCGCTATAAATTGACCTCTTCCGTTTCATTATTTTCACCACTCCTACATCTTCTTCCTCATTTCATACTTCCAAAAGATTATGAAATGCTTCATCCAATTCTGATTCTTGATATACTCCTAACTTTCATATCTGTCATTCTTCTTTTTCATCTACCGCCAGAGGAAGTTATTTTCTTCTACTATTACCTTGGGGTTATAGTGTTTTTCATTCTCCCGTGTCTTTATATTGCTATACGCATTGATATACACGGTTTGTAATTTCGGGGTTGTTATCGGGCTTTATATTCTCCATTATATTTCGGAGCTTCATGCTTTCGTTTTCTCTTCCCGACTTTAAGTTAAGCGGATAATGGTCCAGAATTCGTAGGTATGAAGTTTCAGATGAACATAACTAGTGTTCTAAGAAAGAAATGGTAATAGCACAATCTGACTTGTCAAATTACCAGAATACCTCGAAAAAGACCGAATCATCAAGAAAAATATTCTCTTGATATATTTAGAGGTTAAATAGAATGAAAGAGTTATGTAACATGGTTCATGATGAGGGTATGATCTGTGAACCTTTATCACGTTCCATTAGAAACTCAGCATGACTTACTGTAATATAATCACGTTGATCAAGTGTCATTATACTATACTAACTCATACTTCAATTCCCAACACTACTTCAAAAACATCCATTTTTCGAAATTTTCAGAAATTAGAAACTAAAATAGTTTCTTTTATGGTGTAACACAGATATCGCAAGGAGAAAATTGATTTCCGATAAGAATGATTATGGAATTATCTCCAGAAATATGGAGGATATTTATAATGAAAGATACGATGATATCTTAGAATTTCTTATATCAGAGGATGATGAAGAATATTGTCCGCAAGGGTTTAGATTCGGAAGCAAGGTATTTGCTAAGGATTTCAGCAGACACTGAATCATTTGTATTCTTTGAAGGTAGATTTCGTTTTTTTAATTTGTCCACAGCCTCCTTCATGGTCTGCTCAATCCGTTTTCCAGTTCCAAACCTTCTCTTTTTCTCAGCTTTACCACCATACTATTCTTTATTATTAAACTTTTGACTGTTAAGGTCGTTTACAGTTTTTGCTGCTTCATCAGCATTTTTTCCAAAATTCGGAGAACTAGTTTCGTAGTTTGGGGTGTTTTTCAGAAACTTCACATTCGAAGTATGTAAGTCTAGAAGATGGATGTTATCTATATATAACTGTTGTCGTAGAAAATGCTGTGAGATTCAAAATACTGATTGCTAATTCCAGGTGGTTGGTATGGAAATTATTGTTACAAGATGTGGATGAGTACAAGATAGGGTTTCAATGAGTATAAGAATTTTTTGAAAGGTCAAGGATTAATAAAGTTGTTTGGTAAATTTACTGCTAATGTGGCGGAACATGAAAGGTTCCCCAGTAACAAAACGTATATATCAAGGTTACAATAAGGCTTAATCTGAAAAGTCGAAGTTGACTAGTTGGAAGTGTGATAAAACTGGATACTTTGAAAAGGAATTGCAAGATTATTTTCGGTAATAACAATGCTAAAGGATCTTTCACAGTTTTGAAGTCAAAGTATAGCTTTGAAAGATGTAGAGATCTAAGAATGATGTCACCGGTTCAGAGTTATGACTTGGATTCTGATCCGTCAATATCAGAATATGTAATTGAATTTGTATGAAAACAATTGTATATCGTTGTGAGCATAGTTAATAATTTTTGAATCAAAGTTGAAGAATGTACAGTATAACATATTAATTGTGAACTTATATATTTCCCGGGTATTACCTACCCGTTAAAGATTTCACAATTAATACTTTGTACAAAAGAATTTTTATTACCGTCTTTATGAAAATATATGTATGTATATTTTCTTCATATGTAACACAGATTTAATGAGTTAATATCATATTAAGCTCATTTAATTTTCGGCTTGACTTAGAAATGATTAATCTCTAAAACATTAAAGATTACATAATCTTTGCGGAGTATTTCGCTAATGTAATCGATACTTCATTATTTATTCTTATTGATATTCCTCGGTGAAGGATGTTGGTGCTCGTGGAATTTTTGTGAAGCTTACAAGGCACAGATGATGTTTTCTGAAAAGTTTCGAGTATATTGAAATTGAAAATGTAAAATCAATTATGTAATTGATTAATACACTTGGTTTATTATGAAATGGAATTCATGGAGTTGAAACAGAGATTGTAGTTAACAATGGTTAAGTTGTTAAGGAAGGATGTACATCATTGCATATTAGTAATATGAACTAACCGAATAGTACCTACCAGTTAAGATTCACACGTAATAGCTTAGTACGAAAATATTTATTTTGATTTCAAAATTCATATATATTAAATATACATAAAATTTCTTCAGGAGAAATGAGTTAATACTTCATCGGTTATTGTTGCTGGTATTTCTTGGTAACTACGGTGCGTATGACGTTGATGCTCGTGGAACAGATTGTGAAGTTGAGGTTTGCGATACGGATGTTGTTGGTGGTGGTAATGGTACTGTTGGTGTTATTGTCGGTGGTACTGTTGATGCCAGTGATGCTGCTGGTGTTTGTAACCTTTGCACCATATTCTCCAAAGCCACTACCCGAGCACGAAGCTCGTTGACTTCTTCTACTACACCGGGATGATTGACGGTTCGGACGAGCTGATGAATAAGATCCAGAATTTGAGATATTATATTATCGTGACGAGATACTCTGGAAATGAGAGAGAAAATGGTGTCTCGAATAGGTTCGCCGGTAAGTGCTTCAGGTTCTTCGCCAAGAGGGCAATGTGGTGGATGAAAGGGATCGCCTTCTTCTTGTCTCCAATAATTAAGTAGGCTAAGAACCCATCCCCAATTCATCCAGAATAGATAATGGCTAATTGGTTGATCCATTCCGGTTACACTGTCTTCGGAATTCAGGTGAATATCTATATCGGAATAGCTGTCAGAGTTTGAACTAGATACGGGATCCATCTTGTATAATTAGGGAGATGCTTTTTTATATGAATTAGATTATAGAATTTAGTTTGGTATTCTTCAATACATAATTTACATATGTATATATAATACCAAATTCCATAAATCACGTAGAAATTTTCGGAAGATATCAAGAAAAGTTTACAGTAACAGATACGCTAAGATATGAATTTTTGTCTATACACTATTTATGCAATAAATGCAGGAAAACGTGTCTAGACTTAAGAATGATAAGCATGTAATTTTCGACAAGAAATGATAAGCAAAACTTTTAACATGCAGACACGGTCGAAGTCCAGACTTACTAATGCATCTTAACAACTATCAGTTAGACACATTCATGCAAGACCTGGTTCTCTACGACCAACGCTCTGATACCAACTGTGACGATCGCTCCAAATCCATATGGATGAACACGTCATTCATTGATTTCATTGCGAGGTATTTGACCTCTATATGATACGTTTTGTAAACATTGCATTCTTTTGAAAAGGCACACCATAAATGAATATTTAAATCAAAGGTTTTCGACATCTGATGATTTCTATATATAGACAATCACCGTATATAATAGTTTACAATAGTACTTCCGTTGACAATGCAGTCAAGATAAGGTACATGATAATGAATTGGTGAATGCAACGTTTTCTTGAAAAATATGCCATATAAAACTCCATGCACATAGCTTGTCTATCATATAAGTAAATAGCGGAAGACTTCTAGGGAACCTGAGAATAAACATGCTAACAAGTGTCAACACAAAGGTTGGTGAGTTCATAGTTTGTATGTTTCGCATAATCTGTATATAAAGATGGATCACAAGATTTCAGTTGTTTCATCCAGAAACGTTTATCAAAATATTCTACGAAATTGAGCACCCTGGTAACTAAACTTAACGTATATATAATTTGTACCCTTTGTATAATCATCTTAATAATACATGCAAACCAACATGTACTAAACTCAAATAGCATACGTCTGTTTTATAGTTCAGGCTAGGGTTTCTATACCTGGAACAGACGGGGATGTCAAGCCCTATGGATCCATATACAACTACTCGCGCCCACCAGTTCTTATAACCAGCAGTTACTAGTTACCAAAGCTAAAGGATTTTCGGTTCAAACTCAGTGTAGAATTAAGTATGTACTTGTATCCATTGCGTTTAAAATAAAGTACATGTATTCTCAGTCCAAAAATATAGATTGTAAAAGCATTTAAAAAGGGAGCAAATGAAACTCACCTTAGCAGCACATAAAGTTGTTCATCGTAATGTGACTGAAACTCGGTATATCAAATAATCGTAGATCTCAACCTAGAGAACATATGTTGGTCAATAAATGTCTATCAAGCTAGGTCAGGTCATAGTGTATCACAATCCTAATGCTCGAAATTGACATACAAAAGTTATTCAAAGTTGTTTCAAAAAGTCAATTTTGACAATAGTTCAACAAACGAGACGTACCTTATATAAGGATTCATTTACTCGGTTGGTAATATTCAAAAATCCATTTTATCAATCTCGTAAACAAGTTGTTTAAGTATTAATTGCAGATTCAAAAAGCAATTCCAATTAATGTCAATTATAATTCAGTTGACCATATCTTTTGATTCGTTCCTCGAAACTATTCGATATCTAAATGAAAAGTTATTGATTTTTCGCCAGCTTTCCGAAAACATGTATATCATATACCTTTTACCCGTAATATATGTATTTAATTCGTGATTTATTATAAACTGTTTAACGACGAAATTTAGCATACAAGCATGTATAAACATATATACTCGAGCACTAGACATGGATACACTATTAATTTATAAAAGATAAAATATAAATGCTTACGTATCAATATTGTGATTCAATATTTCAGAAAAGTACGTAGACGCAACGAAGATGATAAACACTAGGTTTGACTTGAGAACAATACCCTTGAACATTACCCATAACCTCCATAGCTATAACCCATAGTTTTCTTATCTCTATCCTGCTCGAAAACCCGTTTTAAAAGTGACACGCCCATAACCTCGTCGTAATATTTTATGTAATAATATTACTAATATTAATGATATGATTAATAATAATATTAATCTTAATAATAATAATAATAATAATAATAATAATAATAATAATAATAATAATAATAATAATAATAATAATATAAATAATATAAATACTTACAGAGTAATATTAAGAAAAGTGTGAGAAAAACAGAACCAAAATCGATCAATTTATAGGACTTGGCCTGAAAAAGTACCTCATGCGAGTGCATGGGATTTTAGTGCAAATCTCATGCACTTGCATGAGCTCATGCACTTGCATGGGTTTTATGCCTATTTCCCATGCGATCGCATGGCCGTCAGATCCAGCTCATATATTTTTTGTTTTCTTGTTTGTCGACATAATTAAATATAATATATATAATATATATAATTTAAATAATTAATTATATATTATATTAAATTCATGTGCATAGTTGACTTGTAATTTTCGTTCCGATGACTCGTACGTTGTCACTCGACTTATGTCCCGGTTCCGGTTTCTCGAACGCATTTTCGTACGCTTAGAAAACTCGCAATTTACGTTTTGTGACTCGTACCTTTGTCAAAATACAGTTTTAAATTATCAATAAACTATATCATTCAAAGTGTATCTTAAACTTTCGAGTGTTTTGGTCATTTACTTCTATAAATCATTGTCTCGCTATTTGTTGATATATATATAATAACAAATCGTTTTATGACCAAGTTAATATATATTTTCAACATTCATAAACACATTTTAAATATACGTCGCAAGTTATTCATACAATTAATATTCCAAATTCTCATATATATTCAAATAAATATTTAAACCAATAAGTTTAATGTACGGTATTAAACAATTAATACATTGTTACGTTTTCAAGTTATAGTACATATATATATGTATCTATATACATATAATTGTTCGCGAATCGTCGAGAACAACCGAAAGATATTTGAATAGTTCAAAAATTTTGATATTCAGTTTTACAGACTTTGCTTATCGTGTCGAAAATGTTAATCATACAAAGATTTAAGTTTAAATTTGGTCAGAAATTTCCGGGTCATCACATTAATCAATCTAAATCACCATGTTCTTTCAAAAGATCCATTGTTGTAATCATCCTTGTATCCTAGTTCAATTATGTAAGATATGACTTGGTTTATGTGAGTTTATCAAAGACCATAGCTTATACTTCAACACCTAGTGATCTAGCCACCTATATGTGAGTATAGGATGTTAATTGAACGATATTTAGGATATACAATCATGTAGTTTACTTAGAGTGATCTTAGTAAACTAGGTTTTATGTGAATTCAACCACGAAAGAATCTTGTTGATTAAACATAGCTCTTAAGTTTATAAAAATTGTGAAATTGATATAAACTGCTAACGGTTTTAATTATAAAAGAACAATCCCTGTCATTTATCAAGCATAGAAGTAAACACCGCATTCTCATTCTTGTTATTTAAAAGATTTATTTACTATTTCGTTAAACGAAAATACAATTTCAAACACAAACCCCCCCCTTTTAGAATAATTAATCGTTTAAAGTCCTTAAAACAAACTTCTCCCTGTAGATCGAACTGGTCAATTTACTTGCTAGTTACTGCATGATCGGGTTTTAGTTGCCTGTATTATGTGTTAATTATTAAGCATATTGTCAACATTTTAAAGGTTACGTCTTGACACATCAATAGTTATAATAATACTCATCTTAACAATAATAATAATAATAATCAGTTTTGTAATTATAATCATAACAATAATAATATTTACTATTTGTATTAGTAATAATAATAACAGTAATACTAATCATAATAACAATAACTAATCATAATAACAATAACTAATCATAACAATAGTAATAATGATAATGATAATGATAATAATAATAATAATAATAATAATAATAATAATAATAATAATAATAATAATAATAATAATCATAATAATAAAAATAATAAAAGGATTATACCCTTTAATAGCTTTTCTAACAAAATTTCCCCAGACCGGGCTCGAACCCTCGACCCCTCGAATACCCGAACCATCACTTAACCACTCTTTCGTCTCCTGCTTTTCTGAGTATTTCTATAACTAATTGTTTATAACCCGTTTTCCATATTCATCCTCTTCTTCATTAGATTTAAACTCGATTAGAGACCATAAAATCATAACCGTGAATCCATTGTTGAGTTTAGGTGTTTTAATAGAAACAATTATGACCTGATTAAAGATTAATTGAATTTAATCAGAGAAAAGGAAAAGAAAAAAAATGTTGCAGCAGACCCACGATGAACAATTGAAACCCAAACACTAAATTCGAAATTTTGACACTTTCAGAATATGGATTCTACACGAAATAGGTATGAAACTTCTTTTAAAAACTTTCTCAATCAACAATTGCTTCAGAAATCTCAAAACGAATTCGAATTTTTGGATGAACACATTGTTTGACTTTTTCAGTTTAAACTTTGACCTCCAAATTTGGATTTCATAGGAAGAATTGGGGGTTGGAATTTTGCAGATATATCATTGAGAGGATTCCTAACAACACTGTTTTAATAGATTTTGAGATATCATTTGAAATCGAGTTTTTGTTAATTTTATTCAAGAACAGAGAATAAGACTCGTTTCTTTTTAAATTTATGTTTTTCTCCTTATGAATTGCAGTACAAGACTTATATAACGTGGTTTAATACTTGTTGTAGCAGCTAAACTTGATCCCAGTTGTTTTGTAGTGGAATGGTGGTCGACAAACAATTTTCAAAACAATTACAGAATAATTCAAGCTCGTACAGAAATATAGAAAAATAATAAAAAGTTGAAAGAGATGGCAAACTGAATTTGGATGCTACTGCTATGGAATCGTTCTAATACAGATTTTTATTAAAGACAGAATCCAAAATTTACCAATAGATTGGTGATGATATAAACAAATTACGTATTTATTTGTTTATTTATATATATAGGAATATAATTATATATATACTAATATATGTATCTATATTTATATATGTATATAAATCTGTATTTTTTTTGTATAAGAATATGTATTTATATATATCCATATTTATATAGGTATATATATATATATTAAATTCTTTAACTTTTAATATTTAACAAGTATAAATATTAATAAAGTAATTAGTAATAATAATTGATAAATAATATTATTACTTAGAAATAAATGAAAATTTGTGAGTAATTTACTTACTAATAATAATATTAAAAATGATAATACAATTTTTATTACTTATAATAATGTTAATATTATTAATGATAAATATAATATAATAACTTATACATATCAAATTTTATATATATCCTTTGTATTAAAAATAATAATATTAATTATACAAGTTTTAATATCTATAAAGTAATGATAACAATATTAATATAACAATTATTTTCAATCTTACACTTAAATGTAATATAACTATATAATATATATTATATCACAATGAGTATTACATTGATAAATCGTAATAACAAAAATTAAAATTTTACTACTAGTTATAATAATAATGTTATTAACAATACTATTAATATTAATAATAATGTATCAACTCAACTGTATCAAATTTCATATAACAATATTAATAATGCTGACATTAATATTAATATTAATATTTATAATGATAATGAAAGTATTAATATGTTATAACAACTATATTTCAATTTGTATTACATATTATTAATTTTATAATATAATCATATATAATATGATAACCTTTATTGAATATTTATTATTTATGAATTATATATATATATATATATATATATATATATATATATATATATATATATTACAGTATACATGTAATTATAATTAGTCGTAGTAATCATATATATTTATGTATAGATTCATTTTAAATTTACACTTACTTATTTTGTATCCTATTTTACATATTTAATTTTAAATGCTTAAATTGTATTTTATAAATTTCAAATTAATATTCATATACTTACATTTATATATACGTATTTATTTACAAACAATTGTTCGTGAATCATCGGGAATGGTAAAAGGGCAAATGCATTCATGTAAACTGTTACAAAGTTTTCGAGACTCAACATTACAGACTTTGCTTATCGTGTCGGAAACATATAAAGATTAAGTTTAAATTTGGTCGGAAATTTCCGGGTCGTCACACGAAGGTCAAACATAGTGTTTATCATCTCCGTCACGTCTACGTACTTTTCTGCAATATTGAATCACAATATTGATACGTAAGCATTTATATCTTATCTTCTATATATTAATAGTGTATCCATGTCTAGTGCTTGAGTATATATATTTATGCATGCTTGTATGCTAAATCTTGTCGTCAGATAGTTTATGATGAATCACGAATTTAATACAAATATTACTGATAAAAGGTATATGATATGCATGTTATTGGAAAGCTGGCGAAAAATCAATAACTTTTCATTTAGAAATCGCGTAATTTCGATGAACGAATTAAAAGATATGATCAACTGAATTATGATTGACGTTAATTGAAATTGCTTTTGAATCTGCAATTGATATTTAAACAACTTGTCTATGAGATTGATAAATTGGATTTTTTTTAGATATTACTAATCGAGTAAATGAATTTCTATATAAAGCACGTTTTGTTTTGTTGATCAATTGTCAAAGTTGACTGCCTTATCATGTTTTAAAGCTTTATAAACACTATAATCTGATTTTCAAATATTGGAAAACTATATGAAAATCATGTTCGATTGCCACGATAATTCAAGTATAATATAGCTTTTGAAATAAATAATATTTTGAGTTTGATAAACTATAAATTCGTTCAATTACCAAGACTTATACTACATTAATAAACATGTATAGATTTAAAGATCATATTGGGTCAGGTTGACTTTTGAGATGACATTTGTTAACTTTTGTATTATGGTCTCGAGCATTAGGATTGTGATACACACCTGACCTAGCTTATTAGACATGTATTGACCAACATATGTTCTCTAGGTTGAGATCTACGGTTAATTTGCATTCCGAGTTTCGGTCACATTTCGGTGAATGACCTTATGTGCTGCTAAGGTGAGTTTCATATGCTCCCTTTTTAATTGCTTTTGCAATCTATATTTTTGGGCTGAGAATACATGCACTTTATTTTAAACGCAATGGATACAAGTACATACTAAATTCTACACCGAGTTTGAACTGAAAATCCCTTAACTTTGGTAACTAGTAGCTGCCAGTTATAAGAACTGGTGGGCGCGAATAGTTGTATATGGATCCATAGAGCTTGACATCCCAGCCCGTTCTAGGTATAGAGACCCTAGCCTGAACTATAAAACGGACGTATGCTATTTGAGTTTAGTACACGTTGGTTTGCGTGTATTGTACATGTTGGTTGCATGTATGTTAAAACAGGGGTACTTATTATAACGTTAAAGCTTAGTTACCAGGGTGCTTAATTTCGTAGAATATTTTGATAAATGTTTCTGGATGAAACAACTGAAATCTTGTGATCCACCTTTATATACAGATTATGCGTAACATTAAAACTATGAACTCACCAACCTTTGTGTTGACACTTTTAAGCATGTTTATTCTCAGGTTCCTAGAAGTCTTCCGCTATTTGCTTATATGTTATAAAAGATATGTGCATGGAGTCATACATGCTTTATTCGAGAAAACGTTGCATTCACAAATCATCACCATCTATCTTATTTTGACTGCATTGTCAACGGAAGTATTATTGTAAACTATTATATTACGGTGATGGTCTATATGTAGAAATCATCAGATGTCGAAAACCTTTGATTTAAATATTCATTTATGGTGTGCCTTTTCAAAAGAATGCAATGTTTACAAAACATATCATATAGAGGTCAAATACCTCGCAATGAAATAGATGAATTACGTGTTCGTCCAAATGGATTTGGAGCGATCGTCACAGTAATTGATAAAAATTTATGTCGTATACATATATTATTAGTATTGTGTTTATACTTTGATAGTCCAAATGAAATAAGGTGAAAAACACTTAATTATATATGGAGTACATATAATTTATCACACGCTCGCTCACACGCACAGATCTAGGGAGGTTCACCTGTGTGACTTCGGTGACTCTGGACTGCCCACAAAGACATTAGTTAGCTCGGAAAGCGAGTTGTATAACTAATTATACCCAAATAAATATACTTATGATGTATTATTTTGCTATAAAAATATAATAGTTTGTCAAAGGCAAGGTCTAGTGATATTGAGTTAACCTTCTACTTACGAGATTCTAGGTTCAAACTCAAGAATGTATAGTATATATTCGTACAAATTGTATATATTCATGGTGGAGTGTCGTTAGCCTTTTAAACGAGGTATCCGATGATATTATCCCGAAATCTAAAGTTTACAATGGGTCATCTTCGTGTTCTAGGTTTTTTGTGAACGGGTTAAATGAAGATGCGATTGTGGATGTTGTGGATGATAGTAAGTTCTCGAATGACTTCGTGGACGTAGCTTTAAAATTTGATAAACGATAGGTAAGAAACTTTCAGTAGAGGTGTTGAATGCTAAGGATCCTTCTATTGTCTTGGACTCCCTTGTTGCCAACTTTGATGAAATAATGAAAAAATGGAGGGCAAACAATTATTGCAATTGTAATCAACTCCATTGATCCGTCATTAGCTCGTGTGAAAGTAAAAAAGCAAAGGAAGAAGAAACATGTACAAGGAGCGGAAATAGAATTATCCGTTTTCATCAAAAGATATATGAGTTCGTGTTTGATCGGTTTCCCTTTAGTGTTTGCCGTCAAATTTTAGAGGGTGTCAAATCTTTTATTTGGGTTTAGATTGAATGTTGATCAAACATAAAATGGTTTGTTGGGTTCAGGTGTTTGATCAACTATTTAGGGGGATTTAAGGATCTTTCGAGTTTAAGTCTCCGGTTTGGTTTAACGTGAATAACCCCTTGCGAGATGCAGATCTCAACAGGGGTGATTAAACATCGACCCACCATCGTTTGGGTTAGTCGGAATCGATGACTTAGGAACGGTGTTATGATTTATGTTCAAAGAACGATACCCGAAACCGTGAATTAAGTGCAATGTGTATTCCGGTTGCGCGGGCAAGCGAAAGAGGTGATTAACAGACCTCTTAATAACTGATAAAGTGTAATTATGACGAATAAACTGGAGCGAGCGTGATGAATATCGGGTTATGTATTTGAGAGAGTTTTCCTTAAGATGGTTATGTCGTCTTTATTGAATTTGGATCATGTCTTATTTATAGGTGGAGGCTTTTGTCATTTAATTCCACGTAAGGGGACAAAAAGCGGTTGTCGGTCACGCTGTATCATTCTTGTCATTTTATTCCATAAAGCTGCAAAAAGGTGCTGTAATTATCTTAGTGTTGTCTCCCAACGGCCTACTGCCACTATCTGGCCGTTACACAGTGTCTGGATCATGTTAACATGCTGCAGTGTCCTTTACTAGTTAGCGCATGGACCAACTACCCTTTTTTGCGCATGCATTCTTCGCGCTATTTCACCGTAGCGCCTTCCTAGGGTTAGTCGACTTCTTTTGCTTGTGGCGTCTGGTCGCGCTTTTTAAGTTGATGATGTCGTCGTTACGTGCGGTAAACCTCGTGAAATCGATATGTGCATGTATGCGCATCATTAAATGCCCTCTATTTGGTATGTGCGATGTGTCGGTTTTTGCTCGTTGTAGCTTTTGATTTTTGTTGTTGTCTTATGTTTTTCTTTTTGATTATTCGTTCTTCCGGATAGTCTGAACAAAAAAAATCTTCTACCTTTTACCCTTTTTTACCTTACGTTTTAGTCGTGAGCTTTTGTTAACTTTATCGTTTAGTGTTGTACTTTTGTATACACATTTTTTAGGGTTTCACTCTTTTGATGAAGCTCTCTATCACTTATATAAGTTTATCTTTTTTTCAAAAAAAAACAAAATAAAATAAATTGTGGTAGTTTGATTAAAAAAGACTTGCGTTTAAGAGAAGGTTATTGGTTCACATATTCCTTCAAATTTCTATATCCAGTACAGTGCAACAAAATATGGTGGTGAGCGTAGACTTGAGGAGAGAGATAAATAAAAAAGACTTGTTTTTCGTGGTAATTGGTTGGAAGATTGCTTAGACTCTTTTTAACCCAGCGTTATCATCCGATTTGGACCCCTATCGCGCCACCATCGCGCTGTAACCGGGCGTGATGGTGGCCTCTCTCCTCCGGCGTGATGGTTGCATAACGATGAAGAAGCTGTGGCGTGAGGGAGCCTTGACCAATGAAATGCCTCCATGTATTTTCTATTTTCTATTTTGACTTTAATATATGGGTGTTATTTAATTTTTTAGATCTTAAACTTGGTTGTCTGTAATTTTTGTAGAAAATTAGATGAAGAAGATAAAAGGAACGAAGAGATCCAGATCTATATTGAAGGAGAAGACAATATGAATTCTACACATTTTATCCCTAGAGTTTCTATTAGCTTACAATTTAGATCTTAAACTTGAAAAAAAATATGAAAAATACAATACAATGTAAATATATATATGTAAGTGGAGTAATATACTCCGTAATACTAACTAACAAAAAAAAAATTAATTAATTTAATTAATATATCAAAATTAATAATTAATAACTCAAACAAAAATAAAAAATAAATTAAAAATGTAGGACCAACAACCCTGATCACGCCTGCCATTAGAAATTTCATCACTCCATCACCTTTGTCACATCAGCACTGTACCTCACAAAAACCTCATCACCCCCTCATCACCCCATCACCATTAAAAAGAGTGTTATTGAAATCAGCTAACTCAGACATCACGTTGTTTAACTTCAACTACATAATAATTAATAAATTGAATATATGAAAATATATAATTTTAATTAATGCGATTTATTACTCCGTATTATACGGTGATTGCACTTAAAGTAATTTATCTTATTCTAGAGAAGGAATATGAATTCGATGATGGCATATTCATGTCTATTCGCTTAGTTTTTCAGTCTACTATTCGTATATATTTGATTCACTTCATATATAATTAGATTCGTTCTGTGAGTTAATCAATATTATTCAAAAAATTTGTATTTTATTTTAATATGAAAAATGAAATCAAACACAGTATTGTAATAATCTTTGGTTAATGTTGATCACAGAGGATTGGAGTTTGATTATGCTACTTGTCAAATGTGTGATTCAGATTGGAAGGAAAATGAGATGCATCTTATATTTCATTATGATAAGTGTCGGCAAATTTGCAGCAAAATTAGTGAATGGGTTAATCTTTCTATTATTTTTTTTTCCATAATAGAAGTATCGACATTATTCAGAGGAGACTTAACCATCTTCGCAATCATATGTCACTCACACGCGCGTTAGAAGGAAATACAAATCGCAACAACCCTGGCGGTACGGTTGAAGATTAAGAAAACCCCTTCCGAGAAGCTAATTGCTGGAAGTACCAATTAAATTTCGGCCCTTGGAATCGAACTTGCGTCTGCTCGTTGAGGACAAACAGGTCGCCCCCTGGTATACCACTCAGGCAATATCTCGATAGTCATGGATGTATTTGGATGGGTTATGGTCATGGATTAATGGTGATCCTATTGCAAGAATCATCGCATCATTGTTCAGGTGATTGTTTTTGTCACTCTTTGAAATATATGGAGGCTTCAGAATAGTATTATCTTCAAGGATTATAAATTTCGGAAATGCAACGTCTTTGATAACATAATTTTATCCAGTTTTCTAGATTTTGTAAGAAACGATGTAAATGAACGGTGTGTGGCTAAAATTACCCATGTACTCTTTGTGATTGTTTTTTTTTTTTTTTTCTAGCTTCGCACCAGCGTTTTAATTTAATTTCCATTGTTCAAAGAAATTGTAACATAATAATGTAACATGACGTTAAAGATTCCGGTCACAAGAACATTCGTCAATAGAGCGTAAGAGTGCATAATTTGTTACGGTTACACTTAGACATAAATTTAACAAATGTAAACGTATAATCTTTATGTTTCGGTTAATTGCATATGTTTTGATTGTAAACCATAGTCGATTGCTGCTTAATTATATGTTATATGTATGATTGAAAACAGAGTATGACATAGCCTTATACATTTTGATTTGTTTTAAAGAGTTGTATTCCCTTGAAACCAAAAATTTGCTTGAAATTCAATGGAGCAATCAGAGCGCGACATGTGGCGCGACAATCACATGTGATTGGAAAAAAAAATTAAATTTTTTTTTTTTAAATTTAAAAAAAAAAAAATTCGAAATTTTTCTTTATGAAAATTTTTTTTTATGAATTTTTTTTTTTTAAATTTAGCATGTCAAATCCAATCACATGTGATTGTAAAACCCAATCACATGTGATTGTGGAACTCAATCACATGTGATTTTGCATATCAAATCCAATCACATGTGATTTAAAAAAATTTCAACCGGAAACATACTTTAATCGGTGATTTGATCAAGTTTGTTAGCGTTTCGTGATCGTATCTTCAAAATTTTAGACTTTAATTCGGTGATTTGATCAAGTTTTGATCAAAAACTTGGTGTTTGAAGGTTTTAGCACAAATTTAGTGAAATTCGTCATTATTCGTTATTTTACTGAATTTTTTTTCCAATCACATGTGATTGAATTTGACATGCGATAATCACATATGATTGGGTTTTACAATCACATGTGATTGGCATGCACAATCACATGTGATTTACTGCATGTCAAATTTAATCACATTTGATTGGAAAAAAAAATTGAAAAAAAAATTTCGGAAAAAAAAAATTGAAATTTTATTTTTTTCGAAAAATTTTATTTTTTTCGAAAAATTTTATTTTTTTCGAAAAATTTTATTTTTTTTTTGAATTTTTTTTTCAATCACACGTGATTATCGCGCCACGTGTCGCAATCTGATTGGTCCCTTGAATGTCAACTTAAAAATTGGTCTCATTTGAATATTTCTCTTATTTTAAATATATATAAAAAGTACAATTGTTGCAAACGAAAATGTTACAACATCACTTTTAACTATGATTGTGACGTGAAGACAAATGACCACTTTTTGAAAGAAAAAAAGTGATTTTCTGACTGTGACGTGATGCCATTGTGTGAAGTTAAGTGGTTAGTAGAAAAGTTTGAGTGATGTGATGAAATATGATTAAAAGTTAGTCACCTTGACGTGGTGGAAGTCATCAGTTCGAGCCTCATTATCTCTAAATCCAATGTGAGTAATTCATTTTGATTTGCTAGCCCGTCATGATTGAATAAGAATGTACAAGAGTCTCGTGAGATTTAAAAAGATTAAATTAATAATATTAAAATGATGTATAAAATTTTAACTATGTGTCACTTTGTCCTTTTTGCCTGTCAGATCCGTGACTAATGGCTTTAGGCTATTTGTTACAGTAGTGTGGGTGAGTTGATGGTGTGAGTTTTTTTTTATGAGGTGGTGGTGTGAGTTAAAAATGTTGAGTTATGGTAATGTTAGTTGGATTGTAGGTGAGAAGTGTCGTGATAATGTGATAAAATATGAGTGGTAAAGAGGATAACAGATAATATATTAAAATTAATTAATTTAATAAAAAACAATCAATCATGTTGACTCATAACAATATGTGGCTTTCAATGTGTTTCTCACTCACGTCTGCTTGGCTCAAAATGAATCTCACGCCCATGACAAGTCGAAGGCATGGCTTAATTGCCACTTAGACAACCCACACCATGAGTACCTATTGTAACTCATGGCCTATCACATGTAACGCTGCGTTACAGACGTTTGTTTTCGTCAAAAAAGTGCAAATAATGAGGTTATTTTTAATTTCAACTACACTGAGAAAACAAATACCCACTTGATTACATCATAATGATTTTATTCTTTACTAAATACTCCTAATAATGGCAGTATGAAACATAGTATATTACTATTACTATATATATTATGGAGTAGTATTAAATAAGTCCATTTGCCATATCAGTGTTATTGTTTTTACGTCTATATTTGTCGAATATAAGTGGACCCTTTCATCATTTAAATATGTTTAATGTTTTTTATTATGCACTCACAAATGCATAACCTATTCGTGGGTGAAGTTTTGAAGGAAACTAGACTCCAAAGAAGGAGCAAATGATATTTACAGGATTGCTAAAGCTAGGGAGCGTAGGAGGAGGGATATAGATAACATCAAGTTCATCAAGGATGAAGCCGGTCAAACCATAGTAAAGGAAGACGAAATTAGGAAAAGATGGGAAGGGTATTTCCAATCTCTATTCGTGGGTGAAGGACCCGGGCGCCAAGAGGACCCGCAGGACTTGGGAATAGGACATTTCCAGAACAACAATTTCTGTAGGAGAATCAGTCAGGAAGAAGTAAGATCGGCACTACGAAAGATGGGTAGAAACAAAGCTGTTGGACCAGACCAGATCCCAATAGAGGCGTGGCGGTGCCTAGGCGAGGATGGTGTCAGGTGGTTGACGTGTCTTTACAATAAGACGCTTAGAAGTTATAAAATGCCTACGGAATGGAGACTCAGCGAGATTATCCCCATTTACAAAAATAAAGGGGATGTCCAAATCTGTGGTAATTATAGAGGCATAAAATTACTTAGTCATACTATGAAGCTTTGGGAGAGAGTGATTGAGACTAGACTCCGACGCGAAACTACGGTTTCCGAAAACCAATTTGGTTTCATGCCAGGGCGCTCTTCGATGGAGGCAATTCATATTTTAAGAAGCGTTATGGAGAAGTATAGGGAGAAACAAAAGGGTCTAGAGATGGTCTTCTTAGACTTGGAAAAGGCCTATGATTGCGTACCGCGAAAGTTGATTTGGAAGACCCTTAACGTTAGGGGTATCCCAAGTAGATATATTAGAGCTATTATGGATATGTACGATGGGGCGAAGGTCTGCGTTCGGACGCCTGTGGGAAACACAGAGTATTTCCCGATAGAAGTAGGGTTGCACCAGGGATCGGCCCTTAGTCCTTTCCTTTTTGCTTTGATCCTCGACGAGCTGTATCGAGGAATACAAGAGAACATCCCTTGGTGTCTGATTTTTGCCGATGATATCGTGCTTGTATCGGAAACAAAGGATGAGCTTAATAGAAGGCTAGAACAATGGAGGGAAGCCCTAGAACAAAATGGGCTACGGATCAGTAGACAAAAGACGGAATATCTTAGTTGCGAATTCGGTAGGACTGATGATGAACTTAATGTTGGAGGGAACATCAGCATTGGGGACCAGATCTTGCACCCACAAGAGTCGTTTAGATATCTAGGCTCGGTCCTCCACAAATCAGGGAGGATAGATGAGGACGTGACTCATCGTATTAAGGTAGGTTGGTTGAAGTGGAGAGCAGCGAAAGGGGTTTTGTGCGACAAGAAGATACCACTCAAATTGAAAGGAAAATTCCTCAAGGTGGCAATCAGACCTGCCATGTTGTACGGATCAGAATGTTGGCCAATGACGAAGGCCCAAGAGAGAAGGATGGAGGTGGCAGAAATGAGGATGCTTAGGTGGACGTGTGGTAAAACCATGCTAGATATGATACCAAATGGTGTTTTTAGGGAAAAACTTGGAGTCAGTAGCATCATCGACAAGCTAAGAGAAGAACGACTTCGTTGGTTTGGGCATGTGATGAGACGACCACGTATTGCCCCGGTTAGGAGAGTTGAGGCACTTACGGTAGATGGTGTAAGGAGAAGGGGTAGACCTACTCGTAGGTGGATGGATAGACTAAGACTCGACATGAGGGAGCTTTCGTTGACCGAGGACATGACTTCTGATAGGGATGCGTGGAGGGCTAGAATAAGAATAGTTGAGTAGGGCTACTTTTATTATTATTATTGTTATTGTTATTGTTATTGTTATTACTGTTATTACTGTTATTACTGCTATTACTGCTATTACTGTTATTATTCTTACTATTACAATTATTAGTATTGTTATTGTTATTATTATTATTTTTTGTATCACTATTATTAATTATTAGTGTATTAGTATTTGTATTACAAATATTTATTACTATTAATATTTATATGAACTATTATTATTACTATTATTTGTATTACTATTACTATCGTTTTTATTAGTTTTATGTATTGTTACTAATAGTATTAAATGAGTATGTTTTTGGTATCTTTGGTTTTGAATGTATGCATGCTTGCTTGGTTGTTTGTACGTATGCACGTAGGTTCTTGTATGTTTGTATGTACGTATGCATGCATGTAGGTTTTGTAATGAAGGTGTGATGCAGTTACACACGTTTTTATATGTGAGTTTGTTTTTTATGTATGTATATTTGTAGGTAGGTATGTATGTATGCTTGTTTTTTACTTGTCTGCAGGTGTGGTATATTCACTCATGTATGTATGTTTTGCTAATAGGTTTATGTAGGACTGGGTGTTTATGCTATGTATGTATGGTTGTATGTGTGGCTTTATGCATGTATGTATGTACGTAGGTATGTTTCATACTTGTACGTAGGTATGTCTCATGTATTTACGTAGGTATGTCTGGTGTGTACGTAGGTTTAGGTATGTGTGTATGTATGTACGTATGTATGCATGTATGTATGATCAAGTGATTCGCATCGCTCGGTGCATCTTGGGACCATTATGGCTGAGGACGACTTCCCTTGCTCTAGAACTTGGTTGGTTCCTCTTAGTTGGGTGGTTTCGGGGGGTGTCTACCGTAAAGGTGCATGAGTGGTTTTTGGTTTGCTAAGGGTGGTTGGCTCTTTGCTTGCGCAACAACTTCCACCCGGCATGCCCTCGAGTTGCTGTCCACAAGGTCTTTTGGCTCTATTTATTGAGGCAACGACAAGCGTCGTTTTAGTGGCGTCTTGACTGCCGCTCAGAGCCTAAATTGATTCTTAGGCATGCTTTAAACCCCATGAAAATCTGATTCTACCATTTTCATGGCGTCCCCCCTATATTTTATTATTATTATTATTATTATTATTATTATTTTTATTATTATTTTTTATTTATCTTTGTATGTTTTAATTTATTTTTTAATTTCTATTTTCTAGTTTAAAAAAAAAAAAAAAAAAGAGTCTTTTTTTAGCCGGAGGTCCTCACGGAAGCAATCTCTCTACCCTGGAGTAGAGAGGGGGATGAATTTCCTTTACCGTGGGTGGAGAATTCTCTCGACTCGTGGTAACAGAAACGACTTCTCTTCTAGTTTAGGGTAGAGGAAGGATTGTCTACACCTTACCTCCCCCATACCTCGCAGGCGCGGGATTGGGTATTGTTGTTGTTGTTGTTGTTGTTGTTGTAAATGCATAACCTGTCAAATTGAAGATAAGTAATGCACCCAACCTATATTTAGTCCTTTTCAATCATACAAATAGCTGTCAAGATCAATGAAAAGAAACTAGATAAGATAAACTGAAACCTTGTGATCTTTGTACGTTTTATAATCACATTATCTGAAGATTATCCAACTAATCAAGTTTATGCAATCCAACTCTATTACTCCGGATTATATATACTTGCAAGTTGCAA
Organism: Rutidosis leptorrhynchoides; assembly: GCF_046630445.1. Classification (NCBI taxonomy): domain Eukaryota; kingdom Viridiplantae; phylum Streptophyta; class Magnoliopsida; order Asterales; family Asteraceae; genus Rutidosis; species Rutidosis leptorrhynchoides. The sequence continues at coordinate 112,324,812 of NC_092334.1, forward strand.
CTGTCCAGTTATTAACTAACGACGTCGTTTATATAATGTATGACAACACCGCGATAACCAAATACTATCTGTACACTATGTGTTACTATTACATAACTAAAAGAAAGATACGATTACATATGTAAACGTTTCTTTTATTACAAAAGAGTATACTCTAAAACACACGTTCTGTTCTATGGGACGGTCTTAACGAGTAGGATATGACTTCAGTAGTGACGGAGCTTGAACGTAATGGTTGGGGGGCTAAATGTTGTCTAATGTGCGATATGTTTTTAAACATGAAAAAACACAATGTTCAGAGGACATAATTGCATAATTTATACACATTATAGTTGACAATATCAATCATAAACGATTTAGTTGATCAAAAGAAAATTTGCGAGTCTTTTACTATTTTCGTCATATCTTTTTTATACAGACTCTGATTTAGTTGATTTAAAAGTCTAAACATCCGTAACTCAAAGAGCTACAATTCCCCATTACTTATTGGATGTTTTGGAGGGGCAAGGGCCCCTCTGGCCCTGATAAAGCTCCACTCCTATATGACTTAAACATTGCTGTGGGAAATAACTTTGTTGGCACAAAGCTATATGTTAAACTTTACACTCCGTAAATCATTTATATAATGAAATGTTGCACATTTAGTAGAAAAAATGACAAAAGCTAAAATGTAAGAAGAAAAAATAATAAAAAAGATAGCTTGTTGAGGTCAGCTTGACGTCATGCTAATGTCGACAAGCTACTTAGAGCACCAGGAGTGATAAAAAATTTAAAATTCATCCGGAACACTAGAATTTCGGCGTTTAGCCACTCTGCCTCCGCATCCCGACGGCTTTCCGGCGATGTTTTTGGTCCAATGTTGGATTTCAGACGTTGGAGAGTGCGACGTTCTAGGCTCTTTTTACATTTATTTTACTAGTCCACATATATTTCTATTTTCACTCCTTAACTATTTCCACCTCAAAGTTCCAACAGAATTTTGAATTGACGTCACTACTCGTGACTCCTAGTGCTCTTATATATAGTAATAGTAATGATTCTGCGTTCATATTTCGTACATTTCCTTAACATTCATGACTCACTTATGTTTTCAGCCTTCAGAGTAATAAACACTAACATTCCAGTAAACTTTTCAGGAAATATGTACCTATCGTGAACCAAACAATCAGAATAAAACAAAACGAAAAAAGACCGATCAAGAAAGGCCACCCGACAATGGTGACACCGAAACAAACCATCACAATAAACGGCATAAAAGATCTAACGACCGCCGTAGCATCAACCCAACAACCTTTGAACAATACAAGAGCCGCCACATTCATCATGTTCCAATCCATCGATCCACCATAACAGACTCGGTTTAAAAAGTTAGCAGCAAAAGAATGGCAGTTACATGTGAAAAGATTGTATGATTTGTGCTCAAAGTGACGCCTACTTAACTGGATCGCAGCGTCCCAGCTAATGGCGGTGCCTTTTTCGGCATGTTTGTAACGTTGCGTGCATGTGTGACTTGCGAGGTTCGGTGGGAAACAACACTGTCCACAAAATACAATATGTAAGTGGTCAATCAATTATAAAATCAACCCAATCAGACCCGTCATACTTATATGATTTTAGCATATTGATATTTAATTTATAGACAAAAATTGTCTCAACCCAACCCAAATTGACCCATCATACTTTCACTTTTTGACCCGCCCATTTTACCATCATTGCAAAAAACTTTTACAAGAGGAATATTACCAAAAAAAAAAAAGAAAAAAAAAAAAACTCAAAACTAAAAGGTTAAACCTGCTCCCCGTTAAGTTGGATGTATCTTGCATAAAAAAATAATAATCTTACTTTCACTTTTTGACCCGCCCATTTTACCATCATTGCATAAAACTTTTACAAGACGAATATTACAAAAAAAATAAAATAAAAAAAAATAATTAAAAAAAAAAAAGGAAAAAAAAAAAAAATCAAAACTAAGATATTAAACCTGCTCCCGGTTAAGTTGAATGTATCTTGCAACCGAACCATAAGCAAATTCATCAACGTTTACTAAATTTGAACCAGAGAAATCTATAACGGTCCCATCTTCCATGCATAAACCAACATGACCAATAAAAGGCGCCAACCACGAGACTACTGGAAGTGGGGTCCACACCAAGCAACAAGGGAATTTTGATTTTGTTGGGTTAATTTCATCTAAAGGCCACAATTCATGCTCATCACCTGTAGTATATATTTGATCTTCAACATCACATGACGGTACCGTTTTCATGATTAAATTACCTACAAAAACGCGGCCAATTGAACATGTTAGTCACAAGATTTAGGTGAGTGAAGTCGTATATAAAAATAACAAGATTAATTCAAAAGAAGTAGAATTGAAATGTGTGTTTTTAAACTGATTATCTCATAGTTGTCTGTCGTCCATCGTCGTATAAATTAGTTTTTAACACTGGTTATCTCAAAGTTGCCTGTCGTTTTAAACATTTCTCTATTCTCTAATTAATGTAATTAATAAGGGATCAGATAATGACTTTCAGATAATGAAGTCAAATGCTAGCTGCCACAAATTTGATTATAAAGGCTAACCAAAATTACATAACTACCTATACTCAGTGTTGTAAAAAACGGCCGAGACGGGCATCGCAACGGTTTTACCATGCTACCGTTGCAACAGAGCTAGAAACGGTTAAAAAAACGCTCAACGCCGCAAAAAAGAAGGTCAACAACGGCCGGGACGGTAAAAAAAAGGCCGAGATGGTCGAGACGGATGTTGACCAACATTGACTTTTCAAATAAATTTCAAAAACAAACATTTCAGACATAAATATTTCAAATTAAAGGCAGATATCTATGCTTACTTTGAAATATTTATGTTTGAATTCTATACAAAAAGTCAACGTTGGTCAACATCCGTCTCGACCACGTTTTTTCCGTTGAGACATTTTAAGGTCCCTACCGTCTTTCAACCTTGCCTATACTTCAAACCTAATTCGAGAGAGTCTCATTACCACATTACAACATGTTATTCCTTATTTGATGATAATGCCCTTTCAGTCATTGTATGAATAAACTTTTTTAAATATACAACTAAATGATGAGAGTACACAAGACAAAATCACATCGAGTTACCATCTCTTCGAGCTTGTTTATTATAGATAATTATCTCTTTTTCATAAATATAAATCACATTAACTCTTAAGGTTACCTTATAAGAAACCACGAGATTGCACCGTTTCGATTTAACGACAATTGGAAAGTGGCACAAACAGCCACTGATGATTTAGTGGGCAAGATTATTGCGTGAAACCAATCACAAAAGTTGCAATCTTTTTATAACCGCAAGGGGCTGCAGGGTCCCATCATCAAGAACTTGCTATCATTGACATCAGCAGTAGTCCGTAACGGTTAGCTCAAACAAATAGAGCGTTTCTTAAAATTGATTGACCTGCGACAAGCACACAATGCAGTTGATCCTCAAGTACAATAGTTTGACAAAACTTGAAAATGAGACAAAAGAGGTCTGAGGTTCGATTTCTGTTTAGGACGAATATTTAGCGCTGTCCAGGGATGGGTTGGAAACAGCCAGGGAGTAATCCTGCTGGGCTGCGTATATCAGAGTATGGGGTTAGATTACTCGCCCTCCCGGGTAGCCCGAACAGGGAAAACCTTCTACCTTTTTTTTTTTAACAATCAAAATCAAAACTTTAAAATAGAAAGTAACACAATCATAAAAATTTGTTCTATATATGGAAATAACAAAAGAGAAAACCTGGTCAATGTATAAATTTTGAGTGACATTCAGAGATTGGTAACGTACGGTTGTATGGAACAATTAGTTCCATATAATTATTTGTGTTCTTTATCTTCAATTTTTTAATGTTAAGTTTTATTAGCTTAAAGAGTACAGCCATAATTGCAATATAAATGTACAGTAAAAACTGTTATGTCGAAAGTGTTTCTGATTTCGCAACATGAGTTGGACATCTCCCAAACAGATTGCTAACAAACTACCCACAAATGCAGTAAACTTAGATCACGTTTCGATCTTTGGGACATTAATTGACGCATCCAACTCTATTGTACTGCCTAATGGCCAAATGGGACAGAAAATGAACAACTCGGTTCCTAAACGCTTAAAGTGAAACAAATATATCATCTATTAAGCTAAGGACATCACAACTAACTATATAACAAGATACCTATACTAACGTACTCACTTTCATCAAATACTTCAAGATCAAAGGGTGATTATTCACTTAAAATTGTATACTTGGGGAAAAAATTAGCTAATACACACCCCATTAAAGCATTAAAGCTATGTTTTCATTGAACTAAATATATTAATAAAAAATAATGATAATAATGATAGGAAAAAGAAATACAAAATCAATATTGCAATTGTTAATCACTTAATTATGCATCAGAACCAATCAATTTGCAGCCTTTTTATACAAATTTGGAAAATCCAACATTTCTAAGACCTAAAACCTAATTTTTTATACCAAAATTACCCAAAAAAACTTTAAATCCAAAGTTCCCTATCAAGAGCACTCAAAGTAATGATTTTTACAAAAAACCCACCAAAACCCATAAGTCAAATCAAAATTAAGATCCAAGTTTGCATTTTGATATAATAAAAATATAAGAACAAGTCACAAATAAGCTAAATTAAAACGCACCTGTAGATTGTAAGTTTAATCAGCAATGAATTCCAACTTATTGAAGTGCATTGAAACAATAGGGAAACAAAGATCGTGTAAAGTTCTGAAGAGAATGGAACTAGTAGCATGTGGATAATTAAAGTTGATAATTTTCTAATTTTTAATTAATTAATTAATTAGTTAATTAATAATAATTTATTTTAAGGTTGAAAATGGTAAATAGTTAAATACCGGATTGAGAAGGTGCATGAACCTAAAAAAGAAACACTGGGGATTGAGAAAGTATTTTAGATTTTGGAGATGGGCCCCACATATGGACTGACTGCTCGTGTGTGAACTGTGGTTATAAAATGAAAGTTCGTGTGTGAACTGTGGTTATAAAATGAAAGTTACGTTTAAAACTTGTAATCAATCAATTTTTATTTTTTAAGGTTGGTTCTCTATAAGCAGCGGTTTTATCTCGAATATAGATTTTTTATTTTTTTTTCTAAAAGTAATTGAGATATTGAGATACAGATTATTTCATACTATAATTAATTTGATCCACCAAATCCAACGATGTATAAGACATAACAATTGACAACGACCCTAATAAACTACCCGATTATTGTTGCTACCCTATGGTGGATTTGAAGACTGCGTAATGATTTAATTCATAACAAGCAAGAAATAAAAAAAAAAGTGACTTATTCGATTGCGTTAGATTAGTTGCTTTTTCGTGGTTAAAATCGAGAAGCAAAATAGCGCCGGATTAAAACACGTGGCTTTTTAATCCTGTGTAATTTTCTTTTCTGTTTGTTGGCTCTAGCGCCTTGCTAGTACTTTTTTCTTTTGTTTTTGTAGCCTTTGTTTCCTATTAATATAATCTTCTGCCGTTCAAAAAAAAAAAAAAAAAAAAAACTACCAAACATTGTTAAACACCAACACACATTTAACATTGACATAAACTATCAAACTACCGTCTTCACGCTCACGAACATCCACCAAAAAGTAGGCATATGCTTATATTTGATGATAAAAACAAGTGACGATAAGATTTAAGCAGACTGAAGACACACTAGAAAAAATCACTGAGTAACCGAAAAAATAAACCATCTTAAATATTCAATCCACCTAACATCGTCAAACCACTGGCCTAACTATATCGAAAACCCAAAATCAACTTTAAGAAGTAGATCATTGTCAACGGCTACCACCACGAACTAATTCGACACTTAAAGAACTCTTTTTTTCTTTACAGTCGAATAATAACTTAACACAAACACAACTGACTACATCTTACTTTCGTATACTTAGTACATGATAGATTTTGTGAAGGTGAGTAGGTATTTATACAATATAGTTTTAAGTTTTATTTGAAAAATTGTATTTTAAAATATATATAATTGATAATTGATGATGTTGATATTAGTATTAGCAGTTTCTTCTATTTATAGTTGGATAGAATAGAATATTTGAGTCTAATTCCAATCATATACGACTCGAAGTATTTGAGGAAAACACGTATTTTATTGTCATATATGTCATGATCTATATCAAGAAAGGTCAATAAACAAGAATTTTGACAATGAATTTTGCACATGAACCATTGCAAATATTGTTAAATTAATTGAAATTTATGAAAAAAGAAGTATATTTGTGTATGATAATTCTATCATTTTCCTTCAGCAACAATAACTGAGATTTGTGAAAACCAGAATTTATGTTTATTTATTCTTTTGGTCAAGCAAACAACAAAAAGTCACAACAATAATAGTAAAAAAAACAAACTACAGAAGAAATTAAAATACAAAAAGTTTACAAGCCAATCGTTTCACATTTGCTTCAAAATTTTATTCAACAATAAGAAAACTTTATATAACTTGTATACATATTCTTTTGATTTCGGAGTTATAACCCATGTCTTTTCGAACTCGCCATATAATCCATATTGGTGTTTGCTCCAATGGCATATACCTTACCTTGTCTTTGTGGCTTGATGAGGTTTGTAACAACAATAATTTAAATTTGTAAAACTAAAAGTAATGTATAAAAATAAGTAAGAAAAGTACAAGTTATCATGGTTATTTTATCAAAGTTCATATGTATCACGCCTCCGTCTAAACCATTATGACGTGGCCTAAATCAAAATCTCCAACACTTGGTCAACGCTAATTAAAGTGGCAAATACGCCAAGAGTACACATCTCAAATGTATGAGTAAAGAAAATGTAAACGAAATGCAAAAGTAGAAAAATTTAACACAAATGGCAAACTCCAAATAATAGATCATGCTTGACCTCTAACCAGTATGTGCGGGAGCAATAAAACATACTAAAAAGTCAACACGAATGTTAGTGAGTTCATAGGTTTATCACGAACTAGAAAGTAAAGTGGACCACAACTCCACAAGATTTAATTGTTCAAAAACAACGTTTAAGAAAATGGACTGTTCGGAACACCCTATATGTTATACGTATAACTCGGTCAAAAAGTAGCTTACCATATTTTTAAGAAGCATAGACCTTTAAAATAGTTTTTCAAAAAGTCAAGCTTTGCCTTCTAATTCAAGATACATATTTTTTTTTTTTAATAAAATAAACAATAACAGCATTTACAGCTTGACCTTTCAAAAAAAATATTCGTATAAAATCATAAATTACCTTTAAATTTTATATCTTTTTAGCATAGCAGAACTCATAAAACATAACTTTAACTTACAAAGTTTGTTTGATCAATAAAAGTTATCAAAAAGTGCAAAAAATTCAAGTAATAACAGTTTTCATATTTAGACTCAATTGCAACAACACTTCTATACAAAAATCATAATTAAATAAGAAACCATTTAGAAAAGTGAGATCATTAAGCCCCATGTAACCACAAAAAATTTCATTCCCTAATTCAAAACCATTATTATTATTTTTTTTAGAACAGCAAGCAACTTTATTAAACACAAAAAGAGAGTACAGGGGCATAGAATACAGCTATGCAAACACGAAAAAGACACAAGGCTAACAGCCTCTAACTCAAAACAGACACGACATACAGGAGGAATATAAGAAACAACTACAACAATGAGATGCAAAGATTGCAACTCAAAAAATAAATACACTATGAAGCCGTAAGATAACTAGACGGGTTTGAAAGCCATGTGAGCCAATCGAAACTCCTACCTCTCGATCTATAGGATATCCACTCGAATGATTTGACTTGGACCTCATTAAGAGCAACCGGGCCATTCCAACTTTTACCTTGGAACACCATGTTATTGCGGTTTTTCCAAATGAGATAAGCGGTAATCCACAACAAAGCTTGCCATACTTTCCTTCCAAAACTCGACATCACATTGTTACCATTTCCATTGAAGATTTCAAGTAGACTAAAATTTGAGAAGTTACCCATGTTCCACCAATTAAAAACCCGATCCCATACATCCAAAGCATGCTTACAAAAAATGATCGAATGGTCCACGGATTCTAAATCATCATCACATAAAGGACATCTCACACTATGAAGATCTATACCCCTTCTATCAAGTTCAAGTTTTACGGGTAATCTTTTTTTCATTGCCCGCCAAACAAATATTTCGATTTTTTTAAGGGCTAAATTATTATGGAAAGTACCTTGATTTGTGGAAGTATTAGACAGCAAGTGTTCGTCAATCTCAGCAGCAAGGATTTTCACTTTAAACAGCCCGTCCCACGCCATTGACCATTTCCAATTGTCCGGATTATCTCGATCAGGTGCGTAAGATGCTAAAAGAGACAGTAGCGAGTCAAACTCACCCATTGCACGACCATAAGGTGTTCTTCTCCACTGCCATACAGCAGTTCCCTCAGGCAAACGATCTTTAATGGTAACATCAGGAGATTCTTCAAGCCTATAAAGCCTCGGAAACAAATGACATAATTTATCGTCACCTATCCAACGCTCATGCCAAAAGGATGTCGAACCCCCGCCACCTATTGTTTTGATGAAAGAATTCTTGAATTGCACTTGTGTGTCTTCTATATCCTTACCTGCAATAACAATATTACGCCACACACCCTTTGTCGAAAGGTGGATTGAACCACTTTCCAACTCAAGGCCGCCACAAGAACCATGGATACTTCGAACGACTTTGACCCAAAGTGAGTTAGTTTCGGTTTTAAACCTCCACCACCACTTTCCCAACAAAGCTAGATTTTTACTTTTTAAGGACCCAATATTTAACCCCCCATTCCGTTAAGAATTAATGACACACCCCCATTTGACCCAAGAAATTTTGGAATCCAAACCCGAACCCCCCCAAAAAAAATTACGCCTCACACACTCAAGATATTTTAACACACAAGGCGGCGCACGGTAGAGCGAGAAATAGTACAATGGAAGACTTGTTAGAACCGATTTAATAAGAACTAGACGTCCACCAAATGACATCGATCTTTTTTTCCAACTCGAGAGTCTACTATTAACTTTATCAATCACCAAACGCCAATCATTTAATTTATTCATTCTCGAACCTATCGGTAGACCAAGATAGATGAGGGGAAATTCCCAACTTGGCACCCCATATGGTTGGACATACTTTCAAGTTCCATTCGATCTATACCAACCCCGTAAACGCAACTCTTATGAAAATTTACTTTTAAGCCCGAAGCAAGTTCAAAACACTTAAGCAAGTTCATTAGATTATATGCATTCAACCGGCTCCATTCGCCAAAGAACATGGTATCATCCGCGTATTGAAGGTGAGAAATTATGACTTTGTCATTCCCGACTTCAACCCCCTTAAACAAGCCCTTATCCAAAGCCGCTTTAGTAAGAATGTTTAAACCCTCCGCCGCCAAAATAAAAAGAAAAGGTGATAAAGGATCTCCTTGTCTTACACCCCTACCTAGCGAGAATTCCTTGGTCGGAGCTCCATTAACAAGGATTGATATCGAAGCCGATTTGAGGCATGCCATAATCCATTTTCTCCATTTGTCCCCGAACCCCATCGATTTCATCACATCAAGTAGAAAGTTCCAATTGAGACTATCGAAGGCTTTCTCAAAGTCAACTTTAAAGATGAAGCCTTTTTTACGATTAGCTTTAAGGAATTCTACCGTCTCATTTGCAATCAAAACACCATCCAGGATGAATCTATATTTTAAAAAGGCACTTTGTTCTATACCTACTAGTGATGGAAGAACTTTGCGAAGCCGATTGGATAGAATCTTGGACACAATTTTGTAGTAGCTACAAATTAGACTAATCGGGCGGTAGTCTCCAAGCCACATCGGATCACCTTTTTTGGGTACGAGAGTAACAAAGGAAGCATTACAGCCTCTTGATATTTCACCTTTTTCCCAAAACCAATTAATCGCCTCAATTAACTCACATTTGATAGTATCCCAGAACTTTTTAAAGAATCTCATATTGAAACCATCCGGTCTGGGAGCTTTTGTACTTCCACAGTCGTTAATCGCTTCAAGAATTTCTGATTCAAGGAATCTGTTTTCGAGAGAGGCTGCATCAATACCGGAAATAACAGGATAATTCAAATCCTCCATGGAAGGGCGCCAACTGTCAGGTTCTTCAAATAAACGACTGTAATTGTAACGACCCTGGATTTTCCAACGTTTAATTAATAATATTTATTATTAATGCTTGTGTTTAATGAATGTATTTTTATACATTTACTTGTTACCAAACATGACTTTTAATTGCCCGACACGTCTTTGTGACACACGAACTTTTCACGAATAATATTTTCAAATATTATTTACATTCATGATTAATTTTTATTAATCATTTTAATTAACTAAGGTTACTAGTTAATTACTTGGGCTTATTTATTTAATTTGTTACTTACATACATACTTGGGCTTTATATTTGTACATGGACTTAGAAGCCCACCCTACACACTTAATGGATTAAGTAGCCCATTACTATCATGCAAGTATTACTTTGAAACTAAACAAGATTAACTAAGTGTGAGGAATCTAGTTACAAGTTTACTTACACCTTGTTCCCATGCAAACACACCTTATTACCATCTTTTTGAGCCAAATACATGAAAGAACTAGTGGACTATTTCCTTCCCCCTTCCCTTGAGTGAACCGTCGGCCTAGGGAGGATAATGGGAGAGTTTTTTTTTTTCAATTTTCCTTATTACTTCATTCACTAGATCACTTCACTTCACACACACAAAAATACTTGCACTTTTCTCTCATTTTTCTCTCAAGTTTTCTCTCCAAATTGTAAGTTTCTTTCAAGACTTTCCTCCTTCTTTTCTTGTCTTAAAACCGTGGCCTAAACACTCATCATCATCATCATTCTTTGATTGTTGTTTTGTTACTTGTTCTTATTTGTTGATTTCTTACTTGTTGTTGTAGTTGTTACTTACTAGTTATTAAGAATCAAACTCTTTAGTTTGTTCTTCATATTCTCTTGTTTATTCAAGAACATACAAGAACAAAACTTTCTAGTTTATGTTCTACACTTAATGTTTTGAAAGATTGAAAGTTCATGAGTTGTAAAATCATTACTTGTGTTCATGTTTGTAAACTTAAAGTTTACTTTCTTAAGGATCAAGCCTTGGCTTGAATCTTTCCAAGTATGAACAACCATGAACTTGTTACTTGTTTATTTAGCTTATTACTTCATTTCCTTGCATTTTCAATTCGTGATTTGTAGTTTTGTTGGTCAAGAATTACTAGTTAATCTTGATCTCATATTTCTTGAACTAAAGTTAACTTTATAATTTCAAGAACATGGAAGTATAATGTAACAGACTGAAACCGGGGCTAGTTGTAAGTTGTCTATTTTTGCCCTTAGGGTTTGTGCTTAGTCTTAAGTGCTTTTTTTTTAATTAGTGTTTTATTATATTTTTGTTGTGACCAGTTTGTGACAAGGGTCCCAGAACAGGTTTGTTTATTTTAATTGGACCTCGTTTGGGTTACCTAATCTTGTGCGAAAGATATAAGATAACTGGTAAATACCCGTGTGTGATGGGGTATTGTGTTTTAACACAAATAAGAGCTGGTGACCAGCTCCCTTCTTGAAGTTTCCTGATTTTTCATTTCACTCTCTCTCACTAAACCTAACCTCACCATCTCAAACCCTAAATCATTTGATCTCGAATTGAAGCTTGATTTTGGTATCAAAACGTTCCTTGTGTCATTGTGATTCTAACAAGGTAAGGTTTGTAAGATTTCATGATCAAATCTGTGATTAAATGGGTTTTTAAGTTAGTTTTTGTTAAAATGGGGTTTTGTGTCAAATTGGTAGAAATTGATGTTGTTTGTGTTTGAATGTTGTGGGTTTATGTTCCAAAAAGTTTAGTGCACGAGTTGTGTTCAATTTTGAGGTCAAAAACGTGTCCAAAGTCGAGATTTGGTGATTTTGGGTTGAAACCCGTCACTTTGCTGCTGTTGCAGCTGATGAACTACCTTCGGCCGATGGTCGTTGACCATCGACCGATGGTGAGGGACGATCGGCCGGTGGACAGGACCATCGACCGATGGTGTATGACTTCTGACCAGCTGATGTAATTTTGACGATCGGCCGATTGGGGGAGACCATCGAATCGACCGATGGTGTGTTGACGATCCGCCACTTCACCGACTGTTGTTGCCGATTCCCAGATGCCGTTGTCGACACCCACCAGTGACCCTGGCGCTTCATCCTCTGGTGCCAGTAGTCATGCACCTGCCACAGTGGTTACCTCTGACGGAGCCGAGGACCTCCAAGAGATTCCAGCTCCACTTGCCCCTGGACCCTCGGAGCCACAGCACCATCCCGGTGGTGCTGTGATTCCCGCGGATCTTGAGGAAGGTCTAGTCCGTAATGAGCATAACCATTGGTGCCGACGCGCTCCTGATGGACGTCTCGTGCAATCGGACCCGCCTGATACCGACAGATGATGGTCGCCCGGGGATGGCCAGTACAGCCACCCGTGCAGCCACCTCCACATGATTCGGACGACCCATCCTCCGCTGACTCTTTATCCGACGACACCTCCTCAGACGACTCCAGTGACGATAATTCTGATGACGACCCTGATGATGCACCTGTACAGCCACCCTCCACCCCGCCGAAGAAGCGGTACCGTTTCGATGGTACCGTCATTCTAGGGATTAATGGAGGTCGAGCATTCACTGACGCATATGGTCGGCGTCGTAGGATTACCGCCCGTAAGCGGCTTGTGCCGTATCCTGCTGATCCCTTCATCCGTAAGCCTTACCGCTTCGCAACCTCTACTTCTGGAGCCGGACCGTCTGCACCACCAGCTCCACCAGCACCACCCGTACCGACTGCACCGCCTGCCCCACCATCTCCCACTGTCGAGGAACTGACAAGGGAGGTGGAGATCCTCCGTGCTAGGGTAACTGAGCTCGAGGACCAGATGTCCCACGTATTGGACATCCTACACCCACCTTCACCATAGGACATTTGTAGTAGATTTCATTATGTAATCTCATTTGTAGTCTTATGTTTCACTTATGTATTGTACGAACCTATGCGGATGTATGCAACTTATTATTATTAATGAATGGAACTTTGCGTTATTTAATTCTTGCACGGTGTTCTATTTACGTTACTGATAATGCTAAAAACGAACATATATTTCATAGCATTATTCCTCAAAAAAGACAAGCTTTTAGTTGCAATTGTTCTATTTACAAGTGATATTCGTTTAAATAATAGAAGGTGAAGACAAAAGACAGATTCGACGAATTGAAGACGCAAACGACCAAAAAGCTCAAAAGTACAAAAGACAATCAAAGAGGTTCCAATTATTGATAAGAAACGTCTCGAAATTACAAGAGTACAAGATTCAAAACGCAAAGTACAGGATATTAAATTGTACGCAAGGACGTTCGAAGATCCGGAACCGGGACCAGAGTCAACTCTCAACGCTCGACGCAACGGACTAAAAATTACAAGTTAACTATGCACATAAATATAATATAATATTTAAATAATTCTTATAATTATTTAATATATTATATTTATTTAAAACCGTCGGTAAACAAAGAGCCAAACTCCTCTGAGCTGTAATTTCAAACTCCGCGACTCGCGGAGTTTGAAGGCAAAATTGGCCGCGAGTCGCGGACCCCCAAAATGAGAAACTGCCTATAAAGCCAACCGAATTCTGAGCATTTTTCATAATCTATCTTTCTCTTTTCTCATTCATACGTAAAATATATATATATATTTTTAATTTTAATTTTAATTTTAATTTTAATCCTAATAATAAGGGTATGTTAGCGAATGTTATAAGGGTGTAAGTCGAAATTCTGTCCGTGTAACGCTACGCTATTTTTAATCATTGTCAGTTATGTTCAACCTTTTTATATTAATGTCTCGTAGCTAAGTTATTATTATGCTTATTTAATCCGAAGTAATCATGATGTTGGGCTAATTACTAAAATTGGGTAATTGGGCTTTGTACCATAATTGGGGTTTGGACAAAAGAACGACACTTGTGGAAATTAGACTATGGGCTATTAATGGGTTTTATATTAACTAAACAATACCTTGTTAATTTAATATACAAACTTATAATTTGACGTATTTATATATAACCACATACGCTTGACTGGGTACGGTGGGCGGGATATCTATAAATACCAATAATTATTCATTTTACCGGATACGGAACTGGATTAATAGTTAATAAACTTGTTGAAACAGGGGTGAATTACATTCAAGGGTAATTGGTGTAATTGTTAACAAAGTAGTAAAACCTTGGTTTACACGCAGTCGATAACCTGGTGTATTCATTAAACAAAGTATTAAAACCTTGTTACAATTCGAATCCCCAATTAGTTGGAATATTTGACTTCGGGAATAAGAATAATTTGACGAAGGCTTTCGCTCTTTATATTTATGACTGATGGACTATTATGGACAAATCCGTATGGACATATTAAATAATCCAGGACAAAGGACAATTAACCCATGGGCATAAAACTAAAATCAACACGTCAAACATCATGATTACGGAAGTTTAAATAAGCATAATTCTTTTATTTCATATTTAATTTCCTTTATTTTATATTTAATTGCACTTCTAATTATCGCATTTTTTATTGTTATTGTATTTAATTGCACTTTTAATTATCGTACTTTTTAATTATCGCAAGTTTATTTTATCGCACTTTTATTATTCGCAATTTCATTATCGTTATTTACTTTATGCTTTAATTTAAGTCTTGTATTTATATTTATTATTTTACATTTGGTTTTAACTGCGACTAAAGTTTTAAAATCGACAAACCGGTCATTAAACGGTAAAAACCCCCCTTTATAATAATAATATTACTTATATATATATATTTGTATTTTTATAAAAGTAAACTAATATAGCGTTAAGCTTTGTTTAAAAAGATTCCCTGTGGAACGAACCGGACTTACTAAAAACTACACTACTGTACGATTAGGTACACTGCCTATAAGTGTTGTAGCAAGGTTTAAGTATATCCATTCTATAAATAAATAAATATCTTGTGTAAAATTGTACCGTATTTAATAGTATTTTCTGTAAAAATATAAGCTATTTTATATACTACCCCGCTGCACATCAAGTATTTTTGGCGCCGCTGCCGGGGAGTCTCTTAAAAGCCGGAAGCGCAACGATAATATAAAAAAAAAAAAAAATTTATGTATTTTTAAGATTTTGTTAAATATTTAAGTTTTATAAAGTTTCTTTATTTTTATATAAGTTTTATTTAAGTATTTTGTTTTTATTTAAAAACATATAAAAATATATATATAAATCTAGTTTTAAGATTTTTTATAAAATTATAAAGTAATTCTATTTTTATTTAAGTTTTAAATATAAGTTTTTATTATACACATATTTTTTTTTAAACAGAAAAATTAAAAACAGAAAATAAAAAAAAATTAAATAAAGAAAAACGCGTCGAATTTAAATAAGCTGTCATCTGAATTTCTGAACCCCGCGACTCGCGGGGTTTGATGCATTAAATACCGCGACTCGCGGAGGTACTCTGACACGCGACAGAAGCCCTAATCAGGCATTAATTACGGTGTAATAATAATAATTATTATTATTATTTAATTAAAAACCCTAAAATAGGTTTTATTTATTTATTAATTAGTTTAGTTTCTTTTTATTTAATTTGTTTTATTTAGTGTTAATTAGTTTAATTAATTTATAAAATTAGTAGTTTTAATAAATAAATAATATAAAAATAATATTTTTATAAAAATTGTACTTTTTACAACTTTTTGTATATTTTTATATTTTGTCCCTTTTCAATCATTTTAACGTAATATTTGTATTTTTAGCTCATATTTAGTTTTAAACTTAGTTTTTGCCATAGTTATTTTTATTTCTAGATTTTTAGTCTTTGCCGTAGAATTCCTTAAGTGTTTTTTCTTTAGACTAAGATTTAGGTACTTTAGAATTTTGCGACGCCTTTTTAAGTTTTAGTTTCTTTTTAAGTTATTTCCATTTGGGATATAGTTTTTCCTGTAAGCTTTAATATTTTTAGACACCTTTTACCTATGTATCAATTATCATTCCAATTAGTTATCTCAATTTGCGATTATAATTTTAAGTTAGTTGTAGTAATAAGGTTAGGTTAGTATTTTTAATTTTTATAAGTTTCTTTTATTTTTCCGTCACCTTTTATTTTTCAACTATTTTTCTTTTTCGACATTTTTCTGACGAACTCTTTTTCTTTCTTATTTCTCGCTATTCTAGTTTTAGGACATAGATTTTTATTCTACTTTTTATCTTAATTTCTTAAAATTACGAAAATTTATTTTAAGTGGTTAAATTGATAGACATAAAAATTTTCTGGTTCGTAGTAATAGTTGGATTTGTACGTGGACCGGGTTATTGGAGCCAAACAGTCCTCAATTATATTGAGACCAAACGAATCCTGCCCCTCTGCTGCATCTTTTGGCTATTCGAAACGTGGGCAAAATCAGAAAAGTCTATTGATTGGATAACTTATTATAATTTTTCTTTCCTTTTTAAAAAAAAAAAAAACTAATAGGATATTCAGTGAATGCACCGAGCAAGACGTTCACCACCTTTTGTACGTTCATCACCTGTAACTAGATCAAGACATTTAGCAAATATTACCACCGTTGATTTTTTTTTAGAATCGTCATCCAGTCGACCAAGTACTTCAGTTCAAATTTCCGATAATCCATTTTTTGAACCCGACCTCACAATTGAGAATCCGGAGAATATTCAGAAACGATTCGTAGATCCTGAACCACTAAACTTTCCTCCGGAATCACCAATCATTCAAACAGAGATTGTTGAGGAACGAACCATTAAATCAGAATCCTCTAGTGATTCCGATTCAACAAATTCAATTATGGAGAATCTGGAACCTTTAAGTATGGAAGACCGAATGAGAGCTAAACGCACTGGCCAAGGTCACGCAATTACTCATCCAGACATTAATGCGCCAGATTATGAAATCAAAGGACAAATTCTACACATGGTGACTAATCAATGCCAATTTAGTGGTGCGCCGAAGGAAGATCCAAATGAACATTTACGTACCTTTAATAGGATCTGCACACTATTTAAAATCCGAGAAGTGGAAGATGAACAGATATATCTCATGTTATTTCCCTAGACTTTAAAGGGAGAAGCCAAAGATTGGTTGAAATCGTTACCTGAAGGGGCGATCGATACATGGGACGTTTTAGTTGAAAAATTTCTTAAACAATTCTTTCCTGCATCTAAAGCCGTAAGACTTCAAGCAGAAATTGTTACGTTCACACAGAAACCGAATGAAACTCTATATGAGGCATGGACTAGATATGGAAAGTTGTTAAGAGGATGTCCGCAACATGGTTTAGACACCTGTCAAATAGTACAAATATTCTACCAAGGATGCGACATCACTACAAGAAAAGACATAGATATAGCAGCTGGTGGTTCTATTATGAAGAAAACCGAAACTGATGCTTACAAAATTATTGATAACACTGCTTCCCACTCACATGAGTGGCACCAAGAAAAAGATATCATTAGATCATCTAAAGCAGCTAGAGCCGATTCTAGCCATGACTTAGATTCTATTTCCGCAAAGATAGATGCTGTGGAGAGACGAATGGAAAAGATGACTAAAGATATTCACTCAATACGAATTAGTTGTGAGCAGTGTGGAGGACCACATTTGACAAAAGATTGTCTCAGTATTGAATTAACAATGGAACAAAGAGAGAATATTTCATACATAAACCAAAGGCCTGGAAATAATTATCAGAATAATTATCAACCGCCAAGACCGATTTACAATCAAAACCAGAATTATAACCGAAATATTCCATACAACAACCAACAAGGTCCTAGCAATCAACAAGTATCCAATAATACTTACAATCAGCAAAGACCTAATTTTCAAAACAAGCCACCACAACAAACCGATGATAAAAAGCCGAATTTAGAAGATATGATGACAAAGCTAGTTGAAACTCAAACACAGTTTTTCACATCTCAAAAACAAACCAATGAATAAAATGCTCAAGCATTTAGAAATCAACAAGCTTCTATTCAAAATCTGGAACAAGAAGTAAGTAACCTAGCAAGGTTAATAGGTGAAAGAAAATCGGGAAGTCTACCTAGTGATACAAATGCTAACCCCCGGAATGAAACAGCTAAAGCCATTACCACAAGAAGTGGTACAACGCTTAAACCACCGGAAATACCTGTAACTTCTGATGAAGCTATTCCTACTCCACAAGAACCACAACCTGATCAAGATAAGGAAAAAGAACCGGTAGTTGAAAAGGTTAATGAAGATAACACAGTTAAGGCTAAACCTTATGTTAAACCATACCAACCACCACTTTCTTACCTGAGTAAAATGAAGAAAGAGAAACTTGAAGCCGAGCAATCCAAATTCTTGGATATGTTTAAACAGATAAATGTAAATCTTCCTTTCATTGATGTGATTTCAGGAATGCCTAGATATGCTAAATTCTTGAAAGATCTAATTTCAAATAGAAAGAAAATGGAAGAACTCTCGGCTGTTACTATGAATGCTAATTGTTCAGCAGTGCTGTTGAATAAGATACCAGAAAAAC
Organism: Rutidosis leptorrhynchoides; assembly: GCF_046630445.1. NCBI lineage: Eukaryota > Viridiplantae > Streptophyta > Magnoliopsida > Asterales > Asteraceae > Rutidosis > Rutidosis leptorrhynchoides. The sequence goes on from NC_092334.1 coordinate 112,343,501, forward strand.
TATCTGATCCAGGAAGTTTCACAATTCCATGTTTTCTGGGTAGTCTTAGTTCAATAGAAGCATTGGCAGACTTAGGTGCTAGTATAAATCTAATGCCATATTCACTATACACTAAACTAGACCTTGGAGAATTGAAACCAACCAGAATAAGCATACAACTAGCCGATAGATCAATAAAATATCCTAGAGGGATAATGGAGAACATGCTAGTTAAAGTTGGTACTTTAGTATTTCCAGTAGATTTTGTTGTTTTGGACATGGAAGAAGATTCTCAAGTTCCTCTCATATTAGGAAGACCATTCTTAAACACGGCTAAAGCAATGATAGACGTGTTCGGTAAGAAATTGACCCTAAGTATAGAGGATGAGAGTGTTACCTTTTCAGTTGATAGAGCAATGCAACAACCACAATCTGCAGATGATACATGTTATTATATTCAAACTATAGATGCACATGCAGAATTATTAGAAGAATTTCCAGAACTACAAGGAACAGGAGAATGTTCTTTAGGAGAAGGTAATGAACCAATTGATGAAGCTGAAATGTTAGCTACACTTATAGCTAATGGATATGAACCAACAACAGAAGAAATTCAAATGCTAAAAGAAGAAGACAGATATCGATACAAATCATCGATAGAAGAACCTCCGAAATTAGAGTTAAAGCCACTTCCAAACCATTTGGAATACGCTTATTTACATGGTGAATCTGAATTACCTGTAATAATATCGTCTTCTCTTACTGAAAATGAGAAATCACAACTCATTTCTGTGTTGAAAGCTCATAAACCAACCATTGCATGGAAGATTCATGATATTAAAGGAATAAGTCCTTCGTATTGCACACATAAAATCCTTATGGAAGAAGGTCATAAAACGTATGTGCAACGCCAACGAAGACTAAATCCTAATATGCAAGATGTAGTAAAAAAAGAGATTATTAAACTGCTAGATGCAGGTTTAATTTATCCAATTTCTGATAGTCCATGGGTAAGCCCAGTTCAATGCGTGCCTAAGAAGGGTGGCATGATGATAATGCTAAAAACGAACATATATTTCATAGCATTATTCCTCAAGAAAGACAAGCTTTTAGTTGCAATTGTTCTATTTAAAAGTGATATTCGTTTAAATAATAAAAGGTGAAGACAAAAGACAGATTCGACGAATTGAAGACGCAAACGACCAAAAAGCTCAAAAGTACAAAAGACAATCAAAGAGGTTCCAATTATTGATAAGAAACGTCTCGAAATTACAAGAGTACAAGATTCAAAAAGCAAAGTACAAAATATAAAATTGTACGCAAGGACGTTCGAAAATCCGGAACCGGGACCAGAGTCAACTCTCAACGCTCGACGCAACGGACTAAAAATTATAAGTCAACTATGCACATAAATATAATATAATATTTAAATAATTCTTATAATTATTTATATATTATAATAAATAATAAAAACCGTCGGCAAGAAAGACTCCAAACCAGAGTGAGCTGTAATTGCAAACTCCGCGACTCGCGGAGTTTGAAGGCCAAAAGGGCCGCGAGTCGCGGAGCCCCAAAAGTCGAAAATCCCTATAAAGCTCGCGCATTCTGATCGTAAAAATTCACCAAAAATATATCCATCTCTTTATCTATATCGTATATATTTATATTTATATTTATATTTTAATTTTAATTTTAATTTTAATTTTAATCCTAATAATAAGGGTATGTTAGCAAATGTTGTAAGGGTGTAAGTCGAAATTCTGTCCGTGTAACGCTACGCTATTTTTAATCATTGTAAGTTATGTTCAACCTTTTTATATTAATGTCTCGTAGCTAAGTTATTATTATGCTTATTTAATCCGTAGTAATCATGATGTTGGGCTAATTACTAAAATTGGGTAATTGGGCTTTGTATCATAATTGGGGTTTGGATAAAAGAACGACACTTGTGGAAATTAGACTATGGGCTATTAATGGGCTTTATATTTGTTTAACTAAATGATAGTTTGTTAATGTTAATATAAAGATTTACAATTGGGCGTCCCTATAAATTACCATATACACTCAATCGGACACGATGGGCGGGGTATTTATATGTACGAATAATCGTTCATTTAACCGGACACGGGAATGGATTAATAGCCACTAGAATAATTAAAACAGGGGTGAAATTATGTACAAAGGACACTTGGTATAATTGATAACAAAATATTAAAACCTTGGGTTACACTCAGTCGACATCCTGGTGTAATTATTAAACAAAGTATTAAAATCTTGTTACAGTTTAAATCCCCAATTAGTTGGAATATTTAACTTCGGGTATAAGGATAATTTGACGAGGACACTCGCACTTTATATTTATGACTGATGGACTGTTATGGACAAAAACCAGACGGACATATTAAATAATCCAGGACAAAGGACAATTAACCCATGGGCATAAAACTAAAATCAATACGTCAAACATCATGATTACGGAAGTTTAAATAAGCTTAATTCTTTTATTTCATATTTAATTTCCTTTATTTTATATTTAATTGCACTTCTAATTATCGCATTTTTATTGTTATTTTATTGCACTTTTAATTATCGTACTTTTTAATTATCGCAAGTTTATTTTATCGCACTTTTATTATTCGCAATTTCATTATCGTTATTTACTTTACACTTTAATTTAAGTCTTGTATTTATTTTTATTATTTTAAATTTGGTTTTAACTGCGACTAAAGTTTTAAAATCGACAAACCGGTCATTAAACGGTAAAAACCCCCCTTTATAATAATAATATTACTTATATATATATTTGTATTTTTATAAAAGTAAACTAATATAGCGTTAAGCTTTGTTTAAAAAGATTCCCTGTGGAACGAACTGGACTTACTAAAAACTACACTACTGTACGATTAGGTACACTGCCTATAAGTGTTGTAGCAAGGTTTAAGTATATCCATTCTATAAATAAATAAATATCTTGTGTAAAATTGTATCGTATTTAATAGTATTTCTTGCTAAAATATAATACTATTTCATATACCCCTCGCCGCACATCAAGTTATTTTTGGCGCCGCTGCCGGGGAGTCTCTTAAAAGCCGGAAGCGCAACGCTACATAAAAAAAAAAGATTTTTAGTTTACTTTTATTAAAATTCGTTTTTATAAAAATACGTTTTAAATATTCGAAAATATAAAAAAAAATAATATAAATATATATAAATCTATTTTTTTTAGATTGTTATAAAGTATTTTATTTTTATCTTAGTTATTAAAGATAAGTTTTATCTAAATTATATAAAAAAAATTTTAGATTATATAAACAGAAAATATAAAAACAGAAAATAAAAAAAAAATAAAGAAAAATGCGTCGAATTTAAATAACCTGTCAGTTGAAAACTGGAACCCCGCGAGTCGCGGGGTTTGAAGCTTTGAATACCGCAAGTCGCGGAGCTGCTCTGACACGCTGACAGAACCCTAATTTCACATTAATTACGGATTATATTATAATTATTAATATAAAACCCTAATTAGGTTTTAATTAATTATTAATTTTAGTTTTTATTATTATTTTGTTTAATTAGTTTAATTAAAATATTAAATTAATAGTTTTAATAAATAAATAATATAAAAATAATATTTTTATAAAACTTGTACTTTTTACAACTTTTTGTATATTTTTATATTTTATTCCTTTTTAATCGTTTTAGCATAATATTTATATTTTTCGCTCATATTTAGTTTTAAACTTAGTTTTTGCCATAGTTATTTTTACTTCTAGATTTTTAGGCTTTGCCGTAGAATTCCTTAAGTGCTTTTTCTTTAGACTAAGATTTAGGTGCTTTAGAATTTTGCGACGCCTTTTTAAGTTTTAGTTTCTTTTTAAGTTATTTCCATTTGGGATATAGTTTTTTCTGTAAGCTTTAATATTTTTAGACACCTTTTACTATGTATCAATTATCATTCCAATTAGTAATCTCAATTTGCGATTATAATTTTAAGTTAGTTGTAGTAATAAGGTTAGGTTAGTCAAGTATTTTTAAGTTTTATAAGTTTCTTTAATTTTTCCGTCACCTTTTTTTTTTCAACCATTTTTCTTTTTCGACATTTTTCCGACGAACTCTTTTTCTTTCTTATTTCTCGCTATTCTAGTTTTAGGACATAGATTTTTATTCTACTTCTTATCTAAATTTCTTAAAATTACGAAAATTTATTTTAAGTGGTTAAATTGATAGACATCAAAATTTTCTGGTTCGTAGTAATAGTTGGATTTGTACGTGGACCGGGTTATTGGATCCAAACAGTCCTCAATTATATTGAGACCAAACGAATCCTGCCCCTATGCTGCATCTTTTGGCTATTCGAAACGTGGGTAAAATCAGAAAAGTCTATTGATTGGATAACTTATTATAATTTTTCTTTCCTTTTAAAAACTAATAGGATATTCAGTGAATGCACCGAGCAAGACGTTCACCACCTTTTGTACGTTCACCACCTGTAACTAGATCAAGACATTTAGCAAATATTACCGCCGTTGATTTTTCTTTAGAATCGTCATCCAGTCGACCAAATTGGTGAACGTTAAGAGTTGAATGACGATTCACCAATTTGGTCGACTTGATGACGATTCTAAAGAAAAATCAACGGCGGTTATATTTGCTAAATGTCTTGATCTAGTTACAGGTGGTGAACGTACAAAATGTGGTGAACGTCTTGCTCGGTGCATTCACTGAATATCCTATTAGTTTTTAAAAGGAAAGAAACATTATAATAAGTTATCCAATTAATAGACTTTTCTGATTTTGCCCACGTTTCGAATAGCCAAAAGATGCAGCAGAGGGGCAGGATTCGTTTGGTCTCAATATAATTGAGGACTGTTTGGCTCCAATAACCCGGTCCACGTACAAATCCAACTATTACTACGAACCAGAAAATTTTGATGTCTATCAATTTAACCACTTAAAATAAATTTTCGTAATTTAAAGAAATTTAGATAAGAAGTAGAATAAAAATCTATGTCCTAAAACTAGAATAGCGAGAAATAAGAAAGAAAAAGAGTTCGTCGCAAAAGGTCGAAAAAGAAAAAATGGTTGAAAAATAAAAGGTGACGGAAAAATAAAAGAAACTTATCAAAACTTAAAAATACTTAACTAACCTAACCTTATTACTACAACTAACTTAAAATTATAATCGCAAATTGAAATTACTAATTGGAATGATAATTGGTACATAGTAAAAGGTCTAAAAATATTAAAGCTTACAGAAAAAACTAAATCCCAAATGGAAATAACTTAAAAAGAAACTAAAACTTAAAAAGGCGTCGCAAAATTCTAAAGTACCTAAATCTTAATCTAAAGAAAAAGCACTTAAGGAATTCTACGGCAAAGCCTAAAAATCTAGGAGTAAAAATAACTATAGCAAAAACTAAGTTTAAAATTAAATATGAGCTAAAAATACAAATATTACGCTAAAACGATTAAAAAGGGACAAAATATAAAAATATACAAAAAGTTGTAAAAAGTACAATTTTTATAAAAATATTATTTTTATATTATTTATTTAATAAAACTACTAATTTTACAATTTAATTAAAACTAATTAATACTAAATAAAACAAATTAAATAAAAAGAAAATCTTAAAATAAAACTAATAATAATAATAATAATAATTAGGGTTAAATAATAATAATAATTAATTAAAACCCGTAATTAATGCTGAATTAGAGCTTCTGTCCGTGTGTCAGGTACCCTCCGCGAGTCGCGGTAATTATTGCATCAAACCCCGCGAGTCGCGGGGTTTCAAATTTCAGCTGACAGCTTTAAATTCGACGCGTTTTTTCTTTATTTATTTTTTTTTTATTTTCTGTTTTTAATTTTTTTCTATAAATAAAAGATAGTTAATAAAACTTATATTTTTATAAACTAAAATAGAAATAAAGAAACTTATAAAACTTAAATATTTAACAAAATCTTAAAAATACTTATATTTTTGTTTTTCTTTTTATATTTTTGAATAATTAAAACGTATTTTTACAAAAACGAATTTTTAATAGAAGTAAGCTAAAAATCTTTTTTTTTTTTATATTAGCGTTGCGCTTCCGGCTTTTAAGATAATTCCCCGGCAGCGGCGCCAAAAATACTTGATGTCAAAGCAGAGGGGTATAAAATACTATTAAATTTTTGCAGGAAAAACTATTAAATACGATACAATTTTACACAAGATATTTATTTATTTATAGAATGGATATACTTAAACCTTGCTACAACACTTATAGGCAGTGTACCTAATCGTACAGTAGTGTAGTTTTTAGTAAGTCCGGTTCGTTCCACAGGGAAATCTTTAAACAAAGCTCAACGCTATATTAGTTTACTTTTATAAAAATACAAATATATATATAAGTAATATTATTATTATAAAGGGGGGTTTTTACCGTTTAATGACCGGTTTGTCGATTTTAAGACTTTAGTCGCAGTTAAAACCTAATGTAAAATATAAAATAAATACAAGACTTAAATTAAAGCGTAAAGTAAATAACGATAATGAAATTGCGAATAATAAAAATGCGATAAAATAAAATTGCGATAATTAAAAAGTACGATAATTAAAAGTGCGATTAAATAACAATAAATAAAAGTGCGATAATTAGAAGTGCAATTAAATATAAAATAAAGGAAATTAAATATGAAATAAAAGAATTATGCTTATTTAAACTTCCGTAATCATGATGTTTGACGTGTTGATTTTAGTTTTATGCCCATGGGTTAATTGTCCTTTGTCCTGGATTATTTAATATGTCCGTCTGGTTTTTGTCCATAACAGTCCATCAGTCATAAATATAAAGTGCAAGTGTCCTTGTCAAATTATTATTATACCCGAAGTTAAATATTCCAACTAATTGGGGATTCGAATTGTAACAAGGTTTTAATACTTTGTTTAATGAATACACCAGGTTATCGACTGCGTGTAAACCAAGGTTTTACTACTTTGTTAACAATTACACCAATTACCCTTGAATGTAATTTCACCCCTGTTTTAATTATTCTAGTGGCTATTAATCCATTCCCGTGTCCGGTTAAATGAACGATTATTCGTACATATAAATACCCCGCCCATCGTGTCCGATTGAGTGTATATGGTAATTTATAGGGACGCCCAATTGTAAATCTTTATATTAACATTAACAAACTATCATTTAGTTAAACAAATATAAAGCCCATTAATAGCCCATAGTCTAATTTCCACAAGTGTCGTTCTTTTGTCCAAACTCCAATTATGGTACAAAGCCCAATTACCCAATTTTAGTAATTAGCCCAACATCATGATTACTTCGTTTTAAATAAGCATAATAATAACTTAGCTACGAGACATTAATATAAAAAGGTTGAACATAACTTACAATGATTAAAAATAGCGTAGCGTTACACGGACAGAATTTCGACTTACACCCTTACAACATTCGCTAACATACCCTTATTATTAGAATTATAATTAAAATTAAAATTAAAATATAAATTATATATATATATTTTACGTATATATGAGAGAAGAGAGAAATAGAATATGAAAAATGATCAGAATTCGGTTTGCTTTATAGCCAGAGTCGATTTTTGGGGCTCCGCGACTCGCGGCAAAATCCTCCTCAAACTCCGCGAGTCGCGGAGAATGTATTTACAGCTCACACCCTTGGAGTCTTTCTCTGCCGACGGTTTATAATATATATATATAATATATATATAATTAATATAATTAATTATATATTATATTATATTTATATACATAGTTAACTTGTAATTTTTAGTCCGTTGCGTCGAGCGTTAAGAGTTGACTCTGGTCCCGGTTCCGGATTTTCGAACGTCCTTGCGTACAATTTTATATTTTGTACTTTGCGTTTTGAATCTTGTACTCTTGTAATTTCGAGACGTTTCTTATCAATAATTGGAACCTTTTTGATTGTCTTTTGTACTTTTGAGCTTTTTGGTCGTTTGCGTCTTCAATTCGTCGAATCTGTCTTTTGTCTTCACCTTTTATTATTTAAACGAATATCGCTTGTAAATAGAACAATTGCAACTAAAAGCTTGTCTTTCTTGAGGAATAATGCTATGAAATATATGTTCGTTTTTAGCATTATCAAATATTCCCACACTTGAGCGTTGCTTGTCCTCAAGCAATATCGTCTTGAAATACTAGAATCACTTCTTTATTCTTCACACTTTGTACATCAGTGATTTCTATATGGCGGTATAACCAATGGTAGTAACGATATGGTTTACAGTCCCACATGACTATAAAAATTTAGATCCATTAAGGAAATTGGATCTTTATGAAAACATTTGATCTTTTGAAAATTAAATCTAGTTTTTACCCTAGATAAGTTTTCCGGGATAACCCTTTACAGGTGTTTGCAAAATATTTTTGTGGGTTTGGTGGGGTTCAGAATTGAAAATTTTAGCTCAAAACTTGCTGTTTTGTGTCACCCACTTGCTAACCTTGTATTAGGAAAGCAACACGTCCAGTTTACTTGTCCCGTATATTACCTTTCGGCAAACTACCGTCCGGTTGTAAAGGAAAGTGTTGAACAAGCAACTGTTAAGGCAATGTCCCGTGACATGCTTTTGATTATGGTCTATAACGTGTCGGACGCAATTACTATCCTTGGTAGGAGCAATAGTAAAGCTCACCCTTATAATTTTTCGGTCTGGCACAAGGTCCTGTCTTTGACCACTATGCAACCACCGTTCTTACGGTTGACACCCGATTTAGTTCAGGTGACCTAATGAATTCCAGGTGAATTCCTAGGATTTTACGTTCAATGGTAATGAACGCATTGAAAATAGGGTTTTCAGAAAACAAATCGGTTTGTAATTTTGATCAAAATATTTTCTCGTTCAAGCTCGAGTTTAGATATCATTGAATTCCATGAGTTTGAATTCTCAATCTTTAAGATCAATCTCTAGGATTGAGTAATATCAGTCTTAAAAGCTGATTTTTAATCTTTAAGGAGATTATCCTTTCTGGGGATCTGATTCATTAGTCTTATCCAGCTAATTTGCATGGTGCCCCCCCATTGTACGAGATAAATCCTTCTCATGGTTAGGATAAATCTGACCACATGGCGACCCTGTTTTATGCTGAGGTCCGTGGATTTCCTGCTGATTTTAGTGATGACTTTTCTAGATTTTTCGTCAACCTACAGCTGGTCTGGACGACAACTTCATGACCTAAATCAAGAAGCGCGTGTCTTTTTCGGAAGACTTTACTTCCTTTTAATGATGGAATTGATTCATCGTGTAGATCCATCTCTTCTTTTCTTTCATTGGGTAAAACAGTTTAGTTTAGTTCAAAGCAAAAGTATTTTCAGTTATTTGTTACAGATATATGTGACATATGTTTAAAATAACTTGGTAAATTTTCCCACACTTGGCTTTTATTTTCCTTTTTATCGTCCTCTATTCCATTTTAAATGAATTTTAACATTTTAGTTTGTTTCTTAATTTATGTCCTTTCCGAGGTAACAATAATTTCGGTGTTAAAACCTAGTTTTATCGTTCATAAATATGTATAAACATGATTTTGAATTCATTTAATTGAAAATTTTGAAAATTTTTACTAGAATTGGGTAGTCAGTATATAAGACTAGGGCTGTTCTTTTTTATCAGAGAGCACTAGATTCTAATACAACTACTGCTTTACTAGTATTTTTAATGGTAACCAAGTGTATAAAGTAAAAATTTTTAAAATCCGAAAGAATTTAACCCCTTCCCACACTTAAGATCTTGCAATGCCCTCATTTGCAAGAAATCAGTAACAATTTAAATTATTGAGGGTGATTTGTGTGAAAATGATTAAATTTTACCAAAGTTTCCAAATATATTGGCGTTTGTTTGCTGAATGATAAATGGTGCACATCATTTGTTCATTCCGTCTTGTTGTTATTTCACATATATTTTGCATCTTGTCGTCAAAATTAGTTGCTTTTGCTGAACTTAATGCCAGTCTTTGAAAATGCGTTGTTTTACCCTGTTGTGTACATAAGATAAACTGCAAACATATATACATATTTTTGAAGTTTGGTATATTACCCCACATTCAAAAATTATTAAAATCTAAGAATAAAAGTTAGATGATTATAAAAATGATTACAATATTAACAAAAATATTAAATGTATCAATAATTACAAATTACAAAATAATAAAAAAAAAAATAATAAGTAAACTAAGGATGATATTGGTACCAATAGGGGTTCCAGGCATAACCATAAGTGCTATAGAATGCTTCGGCAGGGTCATACGTAGGATATGGTGGCTGCATCTCTATAGACCAAGGAGGGAAGATGGGTTTCGGTGTAGGAATATAGTTTCTACCTATATGTTGGCAATGAGCTATGATCTGGTTCTGATGAACTTGCCAATCTTCAAATGCTCTCTGTCTAGCATTTTCGTATTCCTGAGAAGCTATAAACCTATGCATTTCTTGCATCTCATTCCCCCCTCCTACATTACCTTGTTGTTGGTTTCTCTCCACCTGTGGATGTCTACCATGGTATCGTACTGCGGCGTTATTTCGCCTCTTCAAAACTTTCGCACCATGGTATACATTTAAACCTATAGTATCGCGGGGTTCCGGCTCTTCTAGTAATAATCCCCCTGACTTATATCCACACCGAGATATTCACCAATCAAAGTAATAAAAATACCACCTCCTATTATGCTATGTGGTCGCATCCCCCGAACCATAGCTGATAAATAATAACCCACACAATATGGTATACTTACAGCGCTTTGTGGGTCTCGAATACACATATGGTAAAACAAATCCTGTTCATTTACTTTTTCTTTGTTCTTACCCCTTTGTGTAATCGAATTAGCTAAAAACCTATGTATCACTCTTAATTCGGCTCTATCTATATCCAAATAAGAGTAATTTCCCCCTTTGAAACGGTGATGGCTTGTCATTTGACTCCACACACCGTGTGTATCAAAATTCTCATCTATCTTTCTACCGTTTAGTATCAATCCTCTACAATCGGCAGACGCTAACTCCTCATGCGTATATATACGTAAAGCCTGAGCCATGTCCAGTAAAGACATGTGGCGCATCGAACCGCCTAACAAAAATCTAATAAAAGAACGATCGGTTAAACTAGCTACCCGATCATTCAACTCTATACTACATAACAATTCTTCACACCTTACTTTATATACAGGTCTACGTATGGTGAATAAACATATCCAGTCATTAAAAGAAGAATTACCATACCTCTGTACAAGTAATTCCCTAATTGGCCCGGCCAATTCTACAGCTTCTAAGGGTCCCCATTCTATGACCCTCGGTACCTCAACAACCTTAGAATGAAGAGTATGCAAACCCCGTTGATATTTTGGATAATCTATCCAAAGTCTGTCAAATCTCAGGTTCGGGTGCAACTCTTCCAAGTGCATATCGGAAAAGGTCATGACTGGATGAGGTATATCCTGCTTGTAGTAGTTATCCACCTCCTGTTGTTCCAAATTCTCAGCAGGAGCATTGCGGGCTTGGAATGAAGATTCACCCCTTTCATTCTGCAAAACACATCAAACACAAATTTTGTGCATCCAAATATGCATTAGTGTCAGCAAAATCATCAATCAAAATAATTACAATGACATTATCAATTTATATCAAACTTAAGCTCATTTTCATATTTTCATCAAATCTACACTTTTTCAAATAAGCATATACGAAAATGTTCGCCAAGTTCATAAACATTCAACTCAAATAACATGTCAAAATAATCATTACTAGCAATTAAACAAGTCTCAAATGGCATTATCTTTCAAAAATCAAGTTCATGAATTTTAGACTTGAAAAAGTCCACTTTAATTCTCAAAATCATGTTTAGGCTCAAAGTTTGGATCATTTAACTACCTAAACATGTTACACTACTTAATTTAGCAACAATTCATGACAAAAATCGGCCATAACCTGTTTATATCAAAAAGCCCCAAATTTGCTCAAGAACACAAACCCTAGATTATTCAAAATTTGAAGTTTAAGGCTTCTAATCATGTTAAACAGCATCAATCTAGGTTATACAAGCATAATACATAAACAATTTAAGTCTAATTACACTAAAAATTATAATCATTGCCTTACAGGACCTTGTGCCAGACCGAAAAATTATAAGGGTGAGCTTTACTATTGCTCCTACCAAGGATAGTAATTGCGTCCGACACGTTATAGACCATAATCAAAAGCATGTCACGGGACATTGCCTTAACAGTTGCTTGTTCAACGCTTTCCTTTACAACCGGACGGTAGTTTGCCGAAAGGTAATATACGGGACAAGTAAACTGGACGTGTTGCTTTCCTAATACAAGGTTAGCAAGTGGGTGACACAAAACAGCAAGTTTTGAGCTAAAATTTTCAATTCTGAACCCCACCAAACCCACAAAAATATTTTGCAAACACCGGTAAAGGGTTATCCCGGAAAACTTATCTAGGGTAAAAACTAGATTTAATTTTCAAAAGATCAAATGTTTTCATAAAGATCCAATTTCCTTAATGGATCTAAATTTTTATAGTCATGTGGGACTGTAAACCATATCGTTACTACCATTGTTTATACCGCCATATAGAAATCACTGATGTACAAAGTGTGAAGAATAAAGAAGTGATTCTAGTATTTCAAGACGATATTGCTTGAGGACAAGCAACGCTCAAGTGTGGGAATATTTGATAATGCTAAAAACGAACATATATTTCATAGCATTATTCCTCAAGAAAGACAAGCTTTTAGTTGCAATTGTTCTATTTACAAGTGATATTCGTTTAAATAATAAAAGGTGAAGACAAAAGACAGATTCGACGAATTGAAGACGCAAACGACCAAAAAGCTCAAAAGTACAAAAGACAATCAAAAAGGTTCCAATTATTGATAAGAAACGTCTCGAAATTACAAGAGTACAAGATTCAAAACGCAAAGTACAAAATATAAAATTGTACGCAAGGACGTTCGAAAATCCGGAACCGGGACCAGAGTCAACTCTTAACGCTCGACGCAACGGACTAAAAATTACAAGTTAACTATGTATATAAATATAATATAATATATAATTAATTATATTAATTGTATATATATTATATATATATATATTATAAACCGTCGGCAGAGAAAGACTCCAAGGGTGTGAGCTGTAAATACATTCTCCGCGACTCGCGGAGTTTGAGGAGGATTTTGCCGCGAGTCGCGGAGCCCCAAAAATCGACTCTGGCTATAAAGCAAACCGAATTCTGATCATTTTTCATATTCTATTTCTCTCTTCTCTCATATATACGTAAAATATATATATATAATTTATATTTTAATTTTAATTTTAATTATAATTCTAATAATAAGGGTATGTTAGCGAATGTTGTAAGGGTGTAAGTCGAAATTCTGTCCGTGTAACGCTACGCTATTTTTAATCATTGTAAGTTATGTTCAACCTTTTTATATTAATGTCTCGTAGCTAAGTTATTATTATGCTTATTTAAAACGAAGTAATCATGATGTTGGGCTAATTACTAAAATTGGGTAATTGGGCTTTGTACCATAATTGGAGTTTGGACAAAAGAACGACACTTGTGGAAATTAGACTATGGGCTATTAATGGGCTTTATATTTGTTTAACTAAATGATAGTTTGTTAATGTTAATATAAAGATTTACAATTGGGCATCCCTATAAATTACCATATACACTCAATCGGACACGATGGGCGGGGTATTTATATGTACGAATAATCGTTCATTTAACCGGACACGGGAATGGATTAATAGCCACTAGAATAATTAAAACAGGGGTGAAATTACATTCAAGGGTAATTGGTGTAATTGTTAACAAAGTAGTAAAACCTTGGTTTACACGCAGTCGATAACCTGGTGTATTCATTAAACAAAGTATTAAAACCTTGTTACAATTCGAATCCCCAATTAGTTGGAATATTTAACTTCGGGTATAATAATAATTTGACAAGGACACTTGCACTTTATATTTATGACTGATGGACTGTTATGGACAAAAACCAGACGGACATATTAAATAATCCAGGACAAAGGACAATTAACCCATGGGCATAAAACTAAAATCAACACGTCAAACATCATGATTACGGAAGTTTAAATAAGCATAATTCTTTTATTTCATATTTAATTTCCTTTATTTTATATTTAATTGCACTTCTAATTATCGCACTTTTATTTATTGTTATTTAATCGCACTTTTAATTATCGTACTTTTTAATTATCGCAATTTTATTTTATCGCATTTTTATTATTCGCAATTTCATTATCGTTATTTACTTTACGCTTTAATTTAAGTCTTGTATTTATTTTATATTTTACATTAGGTTTTAACTGCGACTAAAGTCTTAAAATCGACAAACCGGTCATTAAACGGTAAAAACCCCCCTTTATAATAATAATATTACTTATATATATATTTGTATTTTTATAAAAGTAAACTAATATAGCGTTGAGCTTTGTTTAAAGATTTCCCTGTGGAACGAACCGGACTTACTAAAAACTACACTACTGTACGATTAGGTACACTGCCTATAAGTGTTGTAGCAAGGTTTAAGTATATCCATTCTATAAATAAATAAATATCTTGTGTAAAATTGTATCGTATTTAATAGTTTTTCCTGCAAAAATTTAATAGTATTTTATACCCCTCTGCTTTGACATCAAGTATATCCATTACATACATGGTCCGATGGAAGTCGACAACGAAGTTAATCACAATTTCGACACCACAGCTAACTAAGTGTGGGGAGAATCAAGTCTTTAAAGGATAATATGTATTTCTGTTAGAGTTAGATTGTCTGTTTTCGTGTAGTTCTCGAAAATGGAACCCGAATGGTCTTTCCCTAGCAGACCCTAAAGAACTAGTCTTCTCCCTCCATTTTGAATTTTTATTTTTTTAGGTTTTTACAAAATGAAGACTGCCTGTGAACTAAACCATGGTCTAATGCTACACGCTTTGATCACTAAACGTAATAATGACATACTCCCGAGTGAAATAGTATCAGTAATTAGAGAAAGAATGGACGGAGTTAGAAAAGAATCCAGATGCGAAGATAATAAGTTACAATTTGGTAAAGGAAAATCAAAATCCGCAGCGAAAAGAAGAGCACGACACCTAGAACGATGTCACAAATGCGGAAAATGGTCACATGGAGGTAAATGTTCAAATAATCAAACCTATTCAAATACCGAATTTGTTACTTTATGCAGAGACGGAACGTTCATATGTTTAGAAGAAAAGATACTAAATGCTCGAGGTTACGCCTATGTAGCCATGGAAAATCAATTAAACCGACTATCTTATGAATGGGATAGATCATATAACTAAGAAATCTATTTCACAGGTATGTCTGTACAGTTTTTATTTTTATTTTAATTTTTAACCTTTTGATAATAAACGCTAATTTGTTCGCTAAAAAGTATTAAATTGGTATTGAATAAAATTAGGTTTGGCGACCGAAATTATTGATATCATTCAAAAATTTATTACATCACTGCGAAATTTAACGTTTATTCTTAAGGTATAAATATCTTTAATCAATCAACCCAAAATATTTCAAAAATTCGTCATGAGTTAAATTAGGTCTTGGAACCGAAATTACTTTACCGAAAAGAGGGGCGCATATTTTTGATAATATTTGATTGATTAAAGTGGGATAAAAAGACAAAAAGATTTTTAATTTTATTTTTACCATATTTTTAAAATTAATATTTAAATCTTAAATTAATATTGTAAACTTTATAAAAACAATATATTTAAAATTGTAAATATTTGAAAAATTAATATAAGTTTGATATGAATTTATAAATTTTTAAATTAAGTTTGGTGTGAATTTTTAATTTTTAATTTTGAATTTTATATTTAAGTTGTGTGAATTTAAAAGCAAAAATTTACTTTATCTCATTAAGTTAAGAATATGATTTTTAAAATTCGTCGTAAGTTGAAGACTAGGTCTTTGAACCGAAATTGCTTTACCCGAGGGAGGGACGAGAACTTTTATTATCATTATTTTTAATCTTATTGAATTAGAGTATGCCAAAAACATTAAAAAACTCAAAAATCTTAGCTTTTAAAACAATCGCTACTAAAAGACAAATTTTAAAATTTTGTCGAAGGACGGACTAGGACATCGATCCGAAACGACCTCGTCCTAAATAATAAGGGAAACAAAATTTTAAAATTAATTACTAAATTGTTTTAATAAGTTAATGATTATAAAAAAAAAAAAAAAAAAAAATTACCAAACTCCGCGAGTCGCGGAGTTTGGAGGGTAAAACCCCGCGACTCGCGGGAGGACCGGATTACAGAAAAAAAAATAAGAGCTGCAACAGCTCAGTTTCACACTCCACACCCAAAAATACTGCGAACATAACCCCGAAAATACACGAAAAACACCCCCAAAAATCCCAATTTTTAACCGTTAATCACCAAATTTTTTGCTAAAATCATGTTGAGAAGGATGCTATCTAAGAATTACTCAAGAAAAACGGTAAATTTCTACACCTAAACACCATTTAATTCGAAATTTGATGTTCTTGAGCTATTTTTTCCCCAATTTGATTTTGATGCTTTTTAGTGTAATTAGACTTAAATTGTTTATGTATTATGCTTGTATAACCTAGATTGATGCTGTTTAACATGATTAGAAGCCTTAAACTTCAAATTTTGAATAATCTAGGGTTTGTGTTCTTGAGCAAATTTGGGGCTTTTTGATATAAACAGGTTATGGCCGATTTTTGTCATGAATTGTTGCTAAATTAAGTAGTGTAACATGTTTAGGTAGTTAAATGATCCAAACTTTGAGCCTAAACATGATTTTGAGAATTAAAGTGGACTTTTTCAAGTCTAAAATTCATGAACTTGATTTTTGAAAGATAATGCCATTTGAGACTTGTTTAATTGCTAGTAATGATTATTTTGACATGTTATTTGAGTTGAATGTTTATGAACTTGGCGAACATTTTCGTATATGCTTATTTGAAAAAGTGTAGATTTGATGAAAATATGAAAATGAGCTTAAGTTTGATATAAATTGATAATGTCATTGTAATTATTTTGATTGATGATTTTGCTGACACTAATGCATATTTGGATGCACAAAATTTGTGTTTGATGTGTTTTGCAGAATGAAAGGGGTGAATCTTCATCCCAAGCCCGCAATGCTCCTGCTGAGAATTTGGAACAACAGGAGGTGGATAACTACTACAAGCAGGATATACCTCATCCAGTCATGACCTTTTCCGATATGCACTTGGAAGAGTTGCACCCGAACCTGAGATTTGACAGACTTTGGATAGATTATCCAAAATATCAACGGGGTTTGCATACTCTTCATTCTAAGGTTGTTGAGGTACCGAGGGTCATAGAATGGGGACCCTTAGAAGCTGTAGAATTGGCCGGGCCAATTAGGGAATTACTTGTACAGAGGTATGGTAATTCTTCTTTTAATGACTGGATATGTTTATTCACCATACGTAGACCTGTATATAAAGTATGGTGTGAAGAATTGTTATGTAGTATAGAGTTGAATGATCGGGTAGCTAGTTTAACCGATCGTTCTTTTATTAGATTTTTGTTAGGCGGTTCGATGCGCCACATGTCTTTACTGGACATGGCTCAGGCTTTACGTATATATACGCCTGAGGAGTTAGCGTCTGCCGATTGTAGAGGATTGATACTAAACGGTAGAAAGATAGATGAGAATTTTGATACACACGGTGTGTGGAGTCAAATGACAAGCCATCACCGTTTCAAAGGGGGAAATTACTCTTATTTGGATATAGATAGAGCCGAATTAAGAGTGATACATAGGTTTTTAGCTAATTCGATTACACAAAGGGGTAAGAACAAAGAAAAAGTAAATGAACAGGATTTGTTTTACCATATGTGTATTCGAGACCCACAAAGCGCTGTAAGTATACCATATTGTGTGGGTTATTATTTATCAGCTATGGTTCGGGGGATGCGACCACATAGCATAATAGGAGGTGGTATTTTTATTACTTTGATTGGTGAATATCTCGGTGTGGATATAAGTCGGGGGGGATTATTACTAGAAGAGCCGGAACCCCGCGATACTATAGGTTTAAATGTATACCATGGTGCGAAAGTTTTGAAGAGGCGAAATAACGCCGCAGTACGATACCATGGTAGACATCCACAGGTGGAGAGAAACCAACAACAAGGTAATGTAGGAGGGGGGAATGAGATGCAAGAAATGCATAGGTTTATAGCTTCTCAGGAATACGAAAATGCTAGACAGAGAGCATTTGAAGATTGGCAAGTTCATCAGAACCAGATCATAGCTCATTGCCAACATATAGGTAGAAACTATATTCCTACACCGAAACCCATCTTCCCTCCTTGGTCTATAGAGATGCAGCCACCATATCCTACGTATGACCCTGCCGAAGCATTCTATAGCACTTATGGTTATGCCTGGAACCCCTATTGGTACCAATATCATCCTTAGTTTACTTATTATTTTTTTTTATTATTTTGTAATTTGTAATTATTGATACATTTAATATTTTTGTTAATATTGTAATCATTTTTATAATCATCTAACTTTTATTCTTAGATTTTAATAATTTTTGAATGTGGGGTAATATACCAAACTTCAAAAATATGTATATATGTTTGCAGTTTATCTTATGTACACAACAGGGTAAAACAACGCATTTTCAAAGACTGGCATTAAGTTCAGCAAAAGCAACTAATTTTGACGACAAGATGCAAAATATATGTGAAATAACAACAAGACGGAATGAACAAATGATGTGCACCATTTATCATTCAGCAAACAAACGCCAATATATTTGGAAACTTTGGTAAAATTTAATCATTTTCACACAAATCACCCTCAATAATTTAAATTGTTACTGATTTCTTGCAAATGAGGGCATTGCAAGATCTTAAGTGTGGGAAGGGGTTAAATTCTTTCGGATTTTAAAAATTTTTACTTTATACACTTGGTTACCATTAAAAATACTAGTAAAGCAGTAGTTGTATTAGAATCTAGTGCTCTCTGATAAAAAAGAATAGCCCTAGTCTTATATACTGACTACCCAATTCTAGTAAAATTTTTCAAAATTTTCAATTAAATGAATTCAAAATCATGTTTATACATATTTATGAACGATAAAACTAGGTTTTAACACCGAAATTATTGTTACCTCGGAAAGGACATAAATTAAGAAACAAACTAAAATGTTAAAATTCATTTAAAATGGAATAGAGGACGATAAAAAGGAAAATAAAAGCCAAGTGTGGGAAAATTTACCAAGTTATTTTAAACATATGTCACATATATCTGTAACAAATAACTGAAAATACTTTTGCTTTGAACTAAACTAAACTGTTTTACCCAATGAAAGAAGAGAAGAGATGGATCTACACGATGAATCAATTCCATCATTAAAAGGAAGTAAAGTCTTCCGAAAAAGACACGCGCTTCTTGATTTAGGTCATGAAGTTGTCGTCCAGACCAGCTGTAGGTTGACAAAAAATCTAGAAAAGTCATCACTAAAATCAGCAGGAAATCCACGGACCTCAGCATAAAACAGGGTCGCCATGTGGTCAGATTTATCCTAACCATGAGAAGGATTTATCTCGTACAATGGGGGGGCACCATGCAAATTAGCTGGATAAGACTAATGAATCAGATCCCCAGAAAGGATAATCTCCTTAAAGATTAAAAATCAGCTTTTAAGACTAATATTACTCAATCCTAGAGATTGATCATAAAGATTGAGAATTCAAACTCATGGAATTCAATGATATCTAAACTCGAGCTTGAACGAGAAAATATTTTGATCAAAATTACAAACCGATTTGTTTTCTGAAAACCCTATTTTCAATGCGTTCATTACCATTGAACGTAAAATCCTAGGAATTCACCTGGAATTCATTAGGTCACCTGAACTAAATCGGGTGTCAACCGTAAGAACGGTGGTTGCATAGTGGTCAAAGACAGGACCTTGTGCCAGACCGAAAAATTATAAGGGTGAGCTTTACTATTGCTCCTACCAAGGATAGTAATTGCGTCCGACACGTTATAGACCATAATCAAAAGCATGTCACGGGACATTGCCTTAACAGTTTCTTGTTCAACGCTTTCCTTTACAACCGGACGGTAGTTTGCCGAAAGGTAATATACGGGACAAGTAAACTGGATGTGTTGCTTTCCTAATACAAGGTTAGCAAGTGGGTGACACAAAACAGCAAGTTTTGAGCTAAAATTTTCAATTCTGAACCCCACCAAACCCACAAAAATATTTTGCAAACACCGGTAAAGGGTTATCCCGGAAAACTTATGTAGGGTAAAAACTAGATTTAATTTTCAAAAGATCAAATGTTTTCATAAAGATCCAATTTCCTTAATGGATCTAAATTTTTATAGTCATGTGGGACTGTAAACCATATCGTTACTACCATTGTTTATACCGCCATATAGAAATCACTGATGTACAAAGTGTGAAGAATAAAGAAGTGATTCTAGTATTTCAAGACGATATTGCTTGAGGACAAGCAACGCTCAAGTGTGGAAATATTTGATAATGCTAAAAACGAACATATATTTCATAGCATTATTCCTCAAGAAAGACAAGCTTTTAGTTGCAATTGTTCTATTTACAAGTGATATTCGTTTAAATAATAAAAGGTGAAGATAAAAGACAGATTCGACGAATTGAAGACGCAAACGACCAAAAAGCTCAAAAGTACAAAAGACAATCAAAAAGGTTCCAATTATTGATAAGAAACGTCTCGAAATTACAAGAGTACAAGATTCAAAACGCAAAGTACAAAATATAAAATTGTACGCAAGGACGTTCGAAAATCCGGAACCGGGACCAGAGTCAACTCTTAACGCTCGACGCAACGGACTAAAAATTACAAGTTAACTATGTATATAAATATAATATAATATATAATTAATTATATTAATTATATATATTATATATATATATTATAAACCGTCGGCAGAGAAAGACTCCAAGGGTGTGAGCTGTAAATACATTCTCCGCGACTCGCGGAGTTTGAGGAGGATTTTGCCGCGAGTCACGGAGCCCCAAAAATCGACTCTGGCTATAAAGCAAACCGAATTCTGATCATTTTTCATATTCTATTTCTCTCTTCTCTCATATATACGTAAAATATATATATATAATTTATATTTTAATTTTAATTTTAATTTTAATTCTAATAATAAGGGTATGTTAGCGAATGTTGTAAGGGTGTAAGTCGAAATTCTGTCCGTGTAACGCTACGCTATTTTTAATCATTGTAAGTTATGTTCAACCTTTTTATATTAATGTCTCGTAGCTAAGTTATTATTATGCTTATTTAAAACGAAGTAATCATGATGTTGGGCTAATTACTAAAATTGGGTAATTGGGCTTTGTACCATAATTGGAGTTTGGACAAAAGAACGACACTTGTGGAAATTAGACTATGGGCTATTAATGGGCTTTATATTTGTTTAACTAAATGATAGTTTGTTAATGTTAATATAAAGATTTACAATTGGGCGTCCCTATAAATTACCATATACACTCAATCGGACACGATGGGCGGGGTATTTATATGTACGAATAATCGTTCATTTAACCGGACACGGGAATGGATTAATAGCCACTAGAATAATTAAAACAGGGGTGAAATTACATTCAAGGGTAATTGGTGTAATTGTTAACAAAGTAGTAAAACCTTGGTTTACACGCAGTCGATAACCTGGTGTATTCATTAAACAAAGTATTAAAACCTTGTTACAATTCGAATCCCCAATTAGTTGGAATATTTAACTTCGGGTATAATAATAATTTGACAAGGACACTTGCACTTTATATTTATGACTGATGGACTGTTATGGACAAAAACCAGACGGACATATTAAATAATCCAGGACAAAGGACAATTAACCCATGGGCATAAAACTAAAATCAACACGTCAAACATCATGATTACGGAAGTTTAAATAAGCATAATTCTTTTATTTCATATTTAATTTCCTTTATTTTATATTTAATTGCACTTCTAATTATCGCACTTTTATTTATTGTTATTTAATCGCACTTTTAATTATCGTACTTTTTAATTATCGCAATTTTATTTTATCGCATTTTTATTATTCGCAATTTCATTATCGTTATTTACTTTACGCTTTAATTTAAGTCTTGTATTTATTTTATATTTTACATTAGGTTTTAACTGCGACTAAAGTCTTAAAATCGACAAACCGGTCATTAAACGGTAAAAACCCCCCTTTATAATAATAATATTACTTATATATATTTGTATTTTTATAAAAGTAAACTAATATAGCGTTGAGCTTTGTTTAAAGATTTCCCTGTGGAACGAACCGGACTTACTAAAAACTACACTACTGTACGATTAGGTACACTGCCTATAAGTGTTGTAGCAAGATTTAAGTATATCCATTCTATAAATAAATAAATATCTTGTGTAAAATTGTATCGTATTTAATAGTTTTTCCTGCAAAAATTTAATAGTATTTTATACCCCTCTGCTTTGACATCAAGTATTTTTGGCGCCGCTGCCGGGGAATTATCTTAAAAGCCGGAAGCGCAACGCTAATATAAAAAAAAAAAAAAAGATTTTTAGCTTACTTCTATTAAAAATTCGTTTTTGTAAAAATACGTTTTAATTATTCAAAAATATAAAAAGAAAAACAAAAATATAAGTATTTTTAAGATTTTGTTAAATATTTAAGTTTTATAAGTTTCTTTATTTCTATTTTAGTTTATAAAAATATAAGTTTTATTAACTATCTTTTATTTATAGAAAAAAATTAAAAACAGAAAATAAAAAAAAAAAATAAATAAATAAAGAAAAAACGCGTCGAATTTAAAGCTGTCAGCTGAAATTTGAAACCCCGCGACTCGCGGGGTTTGATGCAATAATTACCGCGACTCGCGGAGGGTACCTGACACACGGACAGAAGCCCTAATTCAGCATTAATTACGGGTTTTAATTAATTATTATTATTATTTAACCCTAATTATTATTATTATTATTATTAGTTTTATTTTAAGATTTTCTTTTTATTTAATTTGTTTTATTTAGTATTAATTAGTTTTAATTAAATTGTAAAATTAGTAGTTTTATTAAATAAATAATATAAAAATAATATTTTTATAAAAATTGTACTTTTTACAACTTTTTGTATATTTTTATATTTTGTCCCTTTTTAATCGTTTTAGCGTAATATTTGTATTTTTAGCTCATATTTAATTTTAAACTTAGTTTTTGCTATAGTTATTTTTACTCCTAGATTTTTAGGCTTTGCCGTAGAATTCCTTAAGTGCTTTTTCTTTAGATTAAGATTTAGGTACTTTAGAATTTTGCGACGCCTTTTTAAGTTTTAGTTTCTTTTTAAGTTATTTCCATTTGGGATTTAGTTTTTCCTGTAAGCTTTAATATTTTTAGACCTTTTACTATGTACCAATTATCATTCCAATTAGTAATTTCAATTTGCGATTATAATTTTAAGTTAGTTGTAGTAATAAGGTTAGGTTAGTTAAGTATTTTTAAGTTTTGATAAGTTTCTTTTATTTTTCCGTCACCTTTTATTTTTCAACCATTTTTTCTTTTTCGACCTTTTGCGACGAACTCTTTTTCTTTCTTATTTCTCGCTATTCTAGTTTTAGGACATAGATTTTTATTCTACTTCTTATCTAAATTTCTTTAAATTACGAAAATTTATTTTAAGTGGTTAAATTGATAGACATCAAAATTTTCTGGTTCGTAGTAATAGTTGGATTTGTACGTGGACCGGGTTATTGGAGCCAAACAGTCCTCAATTATATTGAGACCAAACGAATCCTGCCCCTCTGCTGCATCTTTTGGCTATTCGAAACGTGGGCAAAATCAGAAAAGTCTATTAATTGGATAACTTATTATAATTTTTCTTTCCTTTTAAAAACTAATAGGATATTCAGTGAATGCACCGAGCAAGACGTTCACCACATTTTGTACGTTCACCACCTGTAACTAGATCAAGACATTTAGCAAATATAACCGCCGTTGATTTTTCTTTAGAATCGTCATCAAGTCGACCAAATCCTCAAACTCAAATTTCCGATAATCCAGTTTTTGAAACAAACCTCACAATTGAGAATCCGGAGAATATTCAGGAACGGTTCGTAGATCCTGAACCACTAAACTTTCCTCCGGAGCCACCAATCATTCAAACAGAGATTGTTGAGGAACGAACCATTAAATCAGAATCATCTAGTGATACCGATTCAACAAATTCAATTATGGAGAATCTGGAACCTTTAAGTATGGAAGACCGAATGAGAGCTAAACGCACTGGCCAAGGTCACGCAATTACTCATCCAGACATTAATGCGCCAGATTATGAAATCAAAGGACAAATTCTACACATGGTGACTAATCAATGCCAATTTAGTGGTGCGCCGAAGGAAGATCCAAATGAACATCTACGTACCTTTAATAGGATCTGCACACTATTTAAAATCCGAAAAGTGGAGGATGAACAGATATATCTCATGTTATTTCCCTGGACTTTAAAGGGAGAAGCCAAATATTGGTTGGAATCGTTACCTGAAGGGGCGATTGATACATGGGACGTTTTAGTTGACAAATTTCTTAAACAATTCTTTCCTGCATCTAAAGCCGTAAGACTTCAAGCAGAAATTGTTACGTTTACACAGAAACCAAATGAAACTCTATATGAGGCTTGGACAAGATATGGAAAGTTGTTAAGAGGATGTCCGCAACATGGTTTTGACACCTGTCAAATAGTACAAATATTCTACCAAGGATGCGACATCACTACAAGGAAAGACATAGATATAGCAGCTGGTGGTTCTATTATGAAGAAAACCGAAACTGATGCTTACAAAATTATTGATAACACTGCTTCCCACTCACATGAGTGGCACCAAGAAAAAGACATCATTAGATCATCTAAAGCAGCTAGAGCCGATTCTAGCCATGACTTAGATTCCATTTCCGCAAAGATAGATGCTGTGGAGAGACGAATGGAAAAGATGACTAAAGATATTCACTCAATACGAATTAGTTGTGAGCAGTGTGGAGGACCACATTTGACAAAAGATTGTCTCAGTATTGAATTAACAATGGAACAAAGAGAGAATATTTCATACATAAACCAAAGGCCTGGAAATAATTATCAGAATAATTATCAACCGCCAAGACCGATTTACAATCAAAACCAGAATTATAACCGAAATATTCCATACAACAACCAACAAGGTCCTAGCAATCAACAAGTATCCAATAATACTTACAATCAGCAAAGACCTAATTTTCAAAACAAACCACCACAACAAACCGATGATAGAAAGCCGAATTTAGAAGATATGATGACGAAGCTAGTTGAAACTCAAACGCAGTTTTTCACATCTCAGAAACAAACCAATGAACAAAATGCTCAAGCATTTAGAAACCAACAAGTTTCTATTCAAAATCTGGAACAAGAAGTAAGTAACCTAGCAAGGTTAATAGGTGAAAGAAAACCGGGAAGTTTACCAAGCGATACAAATGCTAACCCCCGGAATGAAACAGCTAAAGCTATTACCACAAGAAGTGGTACAACACTTAAACCACCTGAAATACCTGTAACTTCTGATGAAGCTATTCCTACTCCACAAAAACCACAACCTGACCAAGATAAGAAAAAAGAACCGGTAGTTGAAAAGATTAATGAAGATAACACAGTTAAGGATAAACCTTATGTTAAACCATATCAACCACCACTTCCTTACCCGAGTAAAATGAAGAAAGAAAAACTTGAAGCCGAGCAATCCAAATTCTTGGATATGTTTAAACAGATAAATGTAAATCTTCCTTTCATTGATGTGATTTCAGGAATGCCAAGATATGCTAAATTCCTGAAAGATCTAATCTCAAATAGAAAGAAAATGGAAGAACTCTCGGCTGTTACTATGAATGCTAATTGTTCAGCAGTGCTGTTGAATAAGATACCAGAAAACCTATCTGATCCAGGAAGTTTCACAATTCCATATTTTCTGGGTAGTCTTAGTTCAATAGAAGCATTGGCAGACTTAGGTGCTAGTATAAATCTAATGCCGTATTCACTATACGCTAAACTAGACCTTGGAGAATTAAAACCAACAAGAATAAGCATACAACTAGCCTATAGATCAATAAAATATCCTAGAGGGATAATGGAGAACATGCTAGTTAAAGTTGGTAATTTAGTATTTCCAGTAGATTTTGTTGTTCTGGACATGGAAGAAGATTCTCAAGTTCCTCTCATATTAGGAAGACCATTCTTAAACACGGCTAAAGCAATGATAGACGTGTTCGGTAAGAAATTGACCCTAAGTATAGAGGATGAGAGTGTTACCTTTTCAGTTGATAGAGCAATGCAACAACCACAATCTGCAGATGATACATGTTATTATATTCAAACTATAGATACACATGCAGAATTATTAGAAGAATTTCCAGAATTACAAGGAACAGGAGAATGTTCTTTAGGAGAAGGTAATGAACCAATTGATGAAGCTGAAATGTTAGCTACACTAATAGCTAATGGATATGAACCAACAACAGAAGAAATTCAAATGCTAAAAGAAGAAGACAGATATCGATATAAATCATCGATAGAAAAACCTCCGAAATTCGAGTTAAATCCACTTCCAAACCATTTGGAATACGCTTATTTACATGGTGAATCTGAATTACCTGTAATAATATCGTCTTCTCTTACTGAAAATGAGAAATCACAACTCATTTCTGTGTTGAAAGCTCATAAACCAGCCATTGCATGGAAGATTCATGATATTAAAGGAATAAGTCCTTCGTATTGCACACATAAAATCCTTATGGAAGAAGGTCATAAAACGTATGTGCAACGCCAACGAAGACTAAATCCTAATATGCAAGATGTAGTTAAGAAAGAGATTATTAAACTGCTAGATGCAGGTTTGATATATCCAATTTCTGATAGTCCATGGGTAAGCCCAGTTCAATGCGTACCTAAGAAGGGTGGCATGACTGTCATTACAAATGAAAAAAATGAGCTTATTCCTACTAGGACTGTAACATGATGGCGTGTATGTATTGATTATAGAAAATTAAATGACGCCACTAGAAAAGATCACTTTCCCTTACCTTTCATAGATCAAATGTTGGAAAGATTAGCCGAAAATAGTTACTATTGTTTTCTAGATGGATTTTCCGGATATTTTCAAATTTCAATAGCACCCGAAGATCAAGAGAAAACCACATTCACGTGCCCTTATGGTACTTTTGCTTACAAACGCATGCCATTTGGACTTTGCAACGCCCCTGCAACCTTTCAAAGGTGTATGATGGCGATTTTTCACGACATGATAGAAGAATGCATGGAAGTATTCATGGATGACTTTTCAGTCTTCGGTGATACATTTAAATCATGTCTAGTTAATCTGGAACGAATGCTAATTAGATGCGAAAAATCAAATCTAGTACTTAATTGGGAGAAATGCCATTTCATGGTTAAAGAAGGCATCGTTCTTGGACATAAAATTTCAAAAGAAGGAATTGAAGTGGATAGAGCTAAAGTAGATGTAATTGCTAAACTTCCACATCCCACAAATGTTAGAGGAGTTAGGAGTTTTCTAGGGCATGCCGGTTTTTACCGACGTTTCATAAAAGATTTTTCTAAAATTGCCACTCCTATGAATAAACTCCTAGAAAAGGATGCGCCATTCATCTTTTCAGATGAGTGTATCAAATCTTTTAATATTCTTAAAGAGAAACTCACTAATGCGCCGATCATGATAACACCAAATTGGAATCTACCATTTGAACTAATGTGCGATGCAAGTCATTTTGCAATGGGAGCCGTTTTAGGACAAAGGATTGAAAAACGATTTCAACCTATATATTATGCTAGTAAGACATTACAAGGAGCACAAACGAACTATACAATTACTGAAAAAGAACTCCTTGCTATTGTCTTTGCTTTTGACAAATTTCGATCATATCTCGTTCTAGCAAAAACGGTGGTCTATACCGACCATTCTGCTCTTAGATACCTATTTTCAAAACAAGATGCTAAACCAAGATTAATCCGTTGGATCTTACTCTTACAAGAGTTTGATATTGAAATCCGAGATAAAAGAGGAGCAGAAAATCTCGCCGCTGATCATCTTTCTCGTCTTGAAAATCCCGAATTAGAAGTTTTGAATGAATCGGCCATACAAGACAACTTTCCTGATGAATATCTATTGAAGATAGATTATAATGAAATCCCATGGTTTGCAGACTATGCAAACTACTTAGTTTGTAGATTCCTTGAAAAAGGATTATCGTACCAAAGACGAAAGAAATTCTTCAGTGATATAAAACACTATTTTTGGGAAGATCCACATCTGTTTAAAAGTTGTCCCGATGGAATAATACGCCGATGTGTATTTGGAGATGAAGCTAGTAAAATTTTAAACTATTGTCACACAGGACCAACAGGAGGGCATTATGGGCCTCAACTAACAGCAAGAAAAGTTTATGAAGCTGGATTCTATTGGCCTACAATTTACAAAGACGCACACCTTCTTTGCAAATCCTGTGATGCATGTCAAAGGGCCGGAAAAATAAGTTAACGTGATGAAATGCCACAAAATATCATCCAAGTATGTGAAGTATTTGACATTTGGGGTATTGACTTTATGGGTCCATTTCCAAAATCTCATAATAATCTATATATACTCGTAGCCATTGATTATGTATCTAAATGGGCGGAAGCACAAGCTCTCCCAACTAACGATGCACGAGTTGTAGTCAACTTTTTAAAACGTCTTTTTGCAAGGTTTGGAACACCGAAAGCTTTAATAAGTGATCGGGGTACTCATTTTTGTAATAATCAACTTGAGAAAGTTCTTAAAAGATATGGAGTAACTCATAAAATCTCCACCGCATATCATCCACAAACAAGTGGACAAGTTGAAAATACCAACCGAGCTTTAAAACGTATTCTAGAGAAAACCGTAGGATCAAATCCGAAGGAATGGTCCATTAAATTGGAGGATGCACTCTGGGCTTTTAGAACAGCCTACAAAACTCCAATTGGAACCACACCTTTTAGACTTGTTTATGGAAAAGCATGTCATCTTCCAGTAGAAATTGAACACAAAGCATTTTGGGCTTTGAAAACATGTAATCTTGATTTACATGAAGCCGGACGTCTACGATTAAGTCAACTAAACGAATTAGAAGAATTAAGACATGAAGCATACGAAAATTCGTTAATCTATAAAGAAAGAACGAAGAAATGGCATGATAAAAGAATCAGAAGTTCAAAAGAATTTAAAGAAGGAGACAGAGTTCTTCTTTTCAATTCACGATTCAAGCTATTTCCTGGAAAATTGAAATCAAGATGGTCTGGACCATTCATAGTCAAAAGAGTTTTCCCATACGGAACGATAGAATTAATAAATTCAAATGGGATTGAATTTAAAGTTAATGGTCACAGAGTTAAACATTAGAAGTCGACAACGAAGTTAATCACAATTTCGACACCACAGCTAACTAAGTGTGGGGAGAATCAAGTCTTTAAAGGATAATATGTATTTCTGTTAGAGTTAGATTGTCTGTTTTCGTGTAGTTCTCGAAAATGGTACCCGAATGGTCTTTCCCTAGCAGACCCTAAAGAACTAGTCTTCTCCCCCCATTCTGAATTTTTATTTTTTTAGGTTTTTACAAAATGAAGACTGCCTGTGAACTAAACCATGGTCTAATGCTACACGCTTTGATCACTAAACGTAATAATGACATACTACCGAGTGAACTAGTATCAGTAATCAGAGAAAGAATGGACGGAGTTAGAAAAGAATCCAGATGCGAAGATAATAAGTTACAATTTGGTAAAGGAAAATCAAAATCCGCAGCGAAAAGAAGAGCACGACACCTAGAAAGATGTCACAAATGCGGAAAATGGTCACATGGAGGTAAATGTTCAAATAATCAAACCTATTCAAACACCGAATTTGTTACTTTATGCAGAGACGGACCGTTCATATGTTTAGAAGAAAAGACACTGAATGCTCGAGGTTACGCCTATGTAGCTATGGAAAACCAATTAAACCGACTATCTTATGAATGGGATAGATCATATAACTAAGAAATCTATTTCACAGGTATGTCTGTACAGTTTTTATTTTTATTTTTTATTTTTAACCTTTTGATAATGAACGCTAATTTGTTCGCTAAAAAGTATTAAATTGGTATTAAATAAAATTAGGTTTGGCGACCGAAATTATTGATATCATTCAAAAATTTATTACATCACTGCGAAATTTAACGTTTATTCTTAAGGTATAAATATCTTTAATCAATCAACCCAAAATATTTCAAAAATTCGTCATGAGTTAAATTAGGTCTTGGAACCGAAATTACTTTACCGAAAAGAGGGGCGCATATTTTTGATAATATTTGATTGATTAAAGTGGGATAAAAAAAGCCAAAAAGATTTTTAATTTTATTTTTACCATGTTTTTAAAATTAATATATAAATCTTAAATTAATATTATAAACTTTGTAAAAACAATATTTTTAAAATTGTAAATATTGGAAAAATTAAAATAAATTTGGTGTGAATTTATAATATGATTTTTTAAATTAAGTTTGGTGTGAATTTTTAAAAAAAATATGAATTTTATTTTTATAGATTTTAGATTTTAAGTTTGGTAAGAATTTTTAATATTAATTTTGAATTTTATGTAATTTTATATTTAAATTGTGTGAATTTAAAAACAAAAATTTACTTTATCTCATTAAGTTAAAAATATGATTTTTAAAATTCGTCGTAAGTTGAAGACTAGGTCTTTGAACCGAAATTGCTTTACCCGAGGGAGGGACGAGAACTTTTATTATCATTATTTTTAATCTTATTGAATTAAAGTATGCCAAAAACATAAAAAAAAAAAAAAAAAAATTACCAAACTCCGCGACTCGCGGAGTTTGGAGGTTTAATCCCCACGAGTCGCGGGAGGACCGGATTACAGAAAAAAATAAAGAGCTGCAACAGCTCAGTTTCACTCCCCACAACAGAAAATACTGCGAACATACTCCACAAAAACCCGGAAAATACACCCCAAATTCACAATTTTTAACCGTTAATCATCAAATCTTTTGCTAAAACCATGTTGAGAAGGATGCTATCTAGGAATTACTCAAGAAAAACGGTAAATTTCTACACCTAAACACCATTTAATCCGAAATTTGGTGTTCTTGAGCAATTTTTTCCCCAATTTGATTTTGATGCTTTTTAGTGTAATTAGGCTTAAATTGTTTATGTATTATGCTTGTATAACCTAGATTGATGCTGTTTAACATGATTAGAAGCCTTAAACTTCAAATTTTGAATAATCTAGGGTTTGTGTTCTTGAGCAAATTTGGGGCTTTTGATATAAACAGGTTATGACCGATTTTTGTCATGAATTGTTGCTAAATTAAGTAGTGTAACATGTCTAGGTAGTTAAATGATCCAAACTTTGAGCCTAAACATGATTTTGAGAATTAAAGTGGACTTTTTCAAGTCTAAAAATTCATGAACTTGATTTTTGAAAGATAATGCCATTTGAGACTTGTTTAATTGCTAGTAATGATTATTTTGATATGTTATTTGAGTTGAATGCTTATGAACTTGGCGAACATTTTCGTATATGCTTATTTGAAAAAGTGTAGATTTGATGAAAATGTGAAAATGAGCTTAAGTTTGAAATAAATTGATCATGTCATTGTGATTATTTTGATTGATGATTTTGCTGACACTAATGCATTTTTGGATGCACAAAAATTGTGTTTGATGTGTTTTGCAGACTGAAAGGGGTGAATCTTCATCCCAAGCCCGCAATGCTCCTGCTGAGAACGCGGAACAACAGGAGGTGGATAACTACTACAAGCAGGATATACCTCATCCAGTCATGACCTTTTCTGATATGCACTTGGAAGAGTTGCACCCGAACCTGAGATTTGACAGACTTTGGATAGATTATCCAAAATATCAAAGGGGTTTGCATACTCTTCATTCTAAGGTTGTTGAGGTACCGAGGGTCATAGAATGGGGACCCTTAGAAGCTGTAGAATTGGCCGGGCCAATTAGGGAATTACTTGTACAGAGGTATGGTAATTCTACTTTTAATGACTGGGTACGTTTATTCACCATGCGTAGACCTGTATATAAAGTATGGTGTGAAGAATTGTTGTGTAGTATAGAGTTGAATGATCGGGTAGCTAGTTTAACCGGTCGTTCTTTTATTAGATTTTTGTTAGGCGGTTCGATGCGCCACATGTCTTTACTAGACATGGCTCAGGCTTTACGTATATATACGCCTGAGGAGTTAGCATCTGCCGATTGTAGAGGGTTAATACTAAACGGTAGAAAGATAGATGAAAATTTTGATACACACGGTGTGTGGAGTTAAATGACAAGCCATCACCGTTTCAAAGGGGGAAATTACTCTTATTTGGATATAGATAGAGCCGAATTAAGAGTGATTCATAGGTTTTTAGCTAATTCGATTACACAAAGGGGTAAGAACAAGGAAAAAGTAAATGAACAGGATTTGTTTTACCATATGTGTATTCGAGACCCACAAAGCGCTGTATGTATACCGTATTGTGTGGGTTATTATTTATCAGCTATGGTTCGGGGGATGAGACCGCATAGCATAATAGGAGGTGGTATTTTTATTACTTTGATTGGTGAATATCTCGGTGTGGATATAAGTCGGGGGGGATTATTAGTAGAAGAACCAGAACCCCGCGATACTATAGGTTTAAATGTATACCATGGTGCGAAAGTTTTGAAGAGGCGAAATAACGCCGCAGTACCATACCATGGTAGACATCCACAGGTTGAGAGAAACCAACAGCAAGGTAATGTAGGAGGGGGGAATGAGATGCAAGAAATGCAAAGGTTTATAGCTTCTCAGGAATACGAAAATGCTAGACAGAGAGTATTTGAAGATTGGCAAGTTCATCAGAACCAAATCATAGCTCATTGCCAACATATAGGTAGAAACTATATTCCTACACCGAAACCATCTTCCCTCCCTGGTCTATAGAGATGCAGCCACCATATCCTACGTACAACCCTGCCGAAGCATTCTATAGCACCTATGGTTATGCCTGGAACCCCTATTGGTACCAATATCATCCCTAGTCTACTTATTTTTTATATTTTTTTTTTGTAATTTGTAATTATTGATACGTTTAATACTTTTGTTAATATTGTAATCATTTTTATAATTATCTAACTTTTATTCTTAGATTTTAATAATTTTTGAATGTGGGGTTATATACCAAACTTCAAAAATATGTATATATGTTTGCAGTTTATCTTATGTACACAACAGGGTAAAACAACGCATTTTCAAATACTGGCATTAAGTTCAGCAAAAGCAACTAATTTTGACGACAAGATGCAAAATATATGTGAAATAACAACAAGACAGAATGAACAAATGATGTGCACCATTTATCATTCAGCAAACAAACGCCAATATATTTGGAAACTTTGGTAAAAATTTAATCATTTTCACACAAATCACCCTCAATAATTTAAATTATTACTGATTTCTTGCAAATGAGGGCATTGCAAGATCTTAAGTGTGGGAAGGGGTTAAATTCTTTCGGATTTTAAATTTTTTTACTTTATACACTTGGTTACCATTAAAAATACTAGTAAAGCAGTAGTTGTATTAGAATCTAGTGCTCTCTGATAATAAAGAACAGCCCTAGTCTTATATACTGACTACCAAATTCTAGTAAAATTTTTCAAAATTTTCAATTAAATGAACTCAAAATCATGTTTATACATATTTATGAACGATAAAACTAGGTTTTAACACCGAAATTATTGTTACCTCAAAAAGGACATAAATTGAGAAACAAACCAAAATGTTAAAATTCATTTAAAATGGAATAGAGGACGATAAAAAGGAAAATAAAAGCCAAGTGTGGGAAAATTTACCAAGTTATCTTAAACATATGTCACATATATCTGTAACAAATAACTGAAAATACTTTTGCTTTGGACTAAACTAAACTGTTTTACCCGATGAAAGAAAAGAAAAGATGGATCTACACGATGAATCAATTCCATCATTAAAAGGAAGTAAAGTCTTCCGAAAAAGACACGCGCTTCTTGATTTAGGTCATGAAGATGTCGTCCAGACCAGATGTAGGTTGACAAAAAATCTAGAAAAGTCATCACTAAAATCAGCAGGAAATCCACGGACCTCAGCATTAAACAGGGTCGCCAAGTGGTCAGATTTATCCTAACCATGAGAAGGATTTATCTCGTACAATGGGGGGGCACCATGCAAATTAGCTGGATAAGACTAATGAATCAGATCCCCAGAAAGGATAATCTCCTTAAAGATTAAAAATCAGCTTTTAAGACTGATATTACTCAATCCTAGAGATTGACCTTAAAGATTGAGAATTACAAACTCATGGAATTCAATGATATCTAAACTCGAGCTTGAACGAGAAAATATTTTGATCAAAATTACAAACCGATTTGTTTTCTGAAAACCCTATTTTCAATGCGTTCATTACCATTGAACGTAAAATCCTAGGAATTCACCTGAAATTCATAAGGTCACCTGAACTAAATCGGGTGTCAACCGTAAGAACGGTGGTTGCATAGCATGGTCAAAGACAGGACCTTGTGCCAGACCGAAAAATTATAAGGGTGAGCTTTACTATTGCTCCTACCAAGGATAGTAATTGCGTCCGACACGTTATAGACCATAATTAAAAGCATGTCAGGGGACATTGCCTTAACAGTTACTTGTTCAACGCTTTCCTTTACAACCGGACGGTAGTTTACCGAAAGGTAATATACGGGACAAGTAAACTGGACGTGTTGCTTTCCAAATACAAGGTTAGCAAGTGGGTGACACAAAACCATAAGTTTTGAGCTAAAATTTCCAAATCTGAAACCCACCAAACCCACAAAAATATTTTGCAAACACCAGTAAAGGGTTATTCCGGAAAACTTATCTAGGGTAAAAACTAGATTTAATTTTCAAAAGATCAAATGTTTTCATAAAGATCCAATTTCCTTAATGGATCTAAATTTTTATAGTCATGTGGGACTGTAAATCATATCGTTACTACCATTGTTTATACCACCGTATAGAAATCACTGATGTACAAAGTGTGAAGAATAAAGAAGTGATTCTAGTATTTCAAGACGATATTGCTTGAGGACAAGAAACGCTCAAGTGTGGGAATATTTGATAATGCTAAAAACGAACATATATTTCATAGCATTATTCCTCGAAAAAGACAAGCTTTTAGTTGCAATTGTTCTATTTACGAGTGATATTCGTTTAAATAATAGAAGGTGAATACAAAAGACAGATTCGACGAATTGAAGACGCAAACGACCAAAAAGCTCAAAAGTACAAAAGACAATCAAAGAGGTTCCAATTATTGATAAGAAACGTCTCGAAATTACAATAGTACAAGATTCAAAAAGCAAAGTACAAAATATAAAATTGTACGCAAGGACGTTCGAAAATCCGGAACCGGGACCAGAGTTAACTCTCAACGCTCGACGCAACGGACTAAAAATTACAAGTCAACTATGCACATAAATATAATATAATATTTAAATAATTCTTATAATTATTTATATATTATAATAAATAATAAAAACCGTCGGCAAGAAAGACTCCAAACCAGAGTGAGCTGTAATTGCAAACTCCGCGACTCGCGGAGTTTGAAGGCCAAAAGGGCCGCGAGTCGCGGAGCCCCAAAAGTCGAAAATCCCTATAAAGCTCGCGCATTCTGATCGTAAAAATTCACCAAAAATATATCCATCTCTCTATCTATATCGTATATATTTATATTTATATTTTAATTTTAATTTTAATTTTAATTTTAATCCTAATAATAAGGGTATGTTAGCAAATGTTGTAAGGGTGTAAGTCAAAATTCTGTCCGTGTAACGCTACGCTATTTTTAATCATTGTAAGTTATGTTCAACCTTTTTATATTAATGTCTCGTAGCTAAGTTATTATTATGCTTATTTAATCCGAAGTAATCATGATGTTGGGCTAATTACTAAAATTAGGTAATTGGGCTTTGTATCATAATTGGGGTTTGGACAAAAGAACGACACTTGTGGAAATTAGACTATGGGGTATTAATGGGATTTATATTTGTTTAACTAAATGATAGTTTGTTAATGTTAATATAAAGATTTACAATTGGGCGTCCCTATAAATTACCATATACACTCAATCGGACACGATGGGCGGGGTATTTATATATACGAATAATCGTTCATTTAACCGGACACGGGAATGGATTAATAGCCACTAGAATAATTAAAACAGGGGTGAAATTATGTACAAAGGACACTTGGTATAATTGATAACAAAATATTAAAACCTTGGGTTACACTCAGTCGACATCCTGGTGTAATTATTAAACAAAGTATTAAAATCTTGTTACAGTTTAAATCCCCAATTAGTTAGAATATTTAACTTCGGGTATAAGGATAATTTGACGAGGACACTCGCACTTTATATTTATGACTGATGGACTGTTATGGACAAAAACCAGACGGACATATTAAATAATCCAGGACAAAGGACAATTAACCCATGGGCATAAAACTAAAATCAATACGTCAAACATCATGATTACGGAAGTTTAAATAAGCATAATTCTTTTATTTCATATTTAATTTCCTTTATTTTATATTTAATTGCACTTCTAATTATCGCATTTTTATTGTTATTTTATTGCACTTTTAATTATCGTACTTTTTAATTATCGCAAGTTTATTTTATCGCACTTTTATTATTCGCAATTTCATTATCGTTATTTACTTTACACTTTAATTTAAGTCTTGTATTTATTTTTATTATTTTAAATTTGGTTTTAACTGCGACTAAAGTTTTAAAATCGACAAACCGGTCATTAAACGGTAAAAACCCCCCTTTATAATAATAATATTACTTATATATATATATATTTGTATTTTTATAAAAGTAAACTAATATAGCGTTAAGCTTTGTTTAAAAAGATTTCCTGTGGAACGAACTGGACTTACTAAAAACTACACTACTGTACGATTAGGTACACTGCCTATAAGTGTTGTAGCAAGGTTTAAGTATATCCATTCTATAAATAAATAAATATCTTGTGTAAAATTGTATCGTATTTAATAGTATTTCCTGCTAAAATATAATACTATTTCATATACCCCTCGTCGCACATCACATGACTGTCATTACAAATGAGAAAAATGAGCTTATTCCTACTAGGACTGTAACAGGATGGCGTGTGTGTATTGATTATAGAAAATTAAATGACGCCACCAGAAAAGATCACTTTCCCTTACCTTTCATAGATCAAATGTTGGAAAGATTAGCCGGAAATAGTTACTATTGTTTTCTAGATGAATTTTCTGGATATTTTCAAATTCCAATAGCACCCGAAGATCAAGAGAAAACCACATTCACGTGCCCTTATGGTACTTTTGCTTACAAACGCATGCCATTTGGACTTTGCAACGCCCCTGCAACCTTTCAAAGGTGTATGATGGCGATTTTTCACGACATGATAGAAGAATGCATGAAAGTATTCATGGATGACTTTTCAGTCTTCAGTGATACATTTGAATCATGTCTAGTTAATCTTGAACGAATGCTTCTTAGATGCGAACAATCAAATCTAGTACTTAATTGGGAGAAATGTCATTTCATGGTTAAAGAAGGCATCGTTCTTGGACATAAAATTTCAAAAGAAGGAATTGAAGTGGATAGAGCTAAAGTAGATGTAATTGCTAAACTTCCACATCCCACCAATGTTAGAGGAGTTAGGAGTTTTCTAGGGCATGCCGGTTTTTACCGACGTTTCATTAAAGATTTTTCTAAAATTGCCACTCCTATGAATAAACTCCTAGAAAAGGATGCTCCATTCATCTTTTCAGATGAGTGTATCAAATCTTTTAATATTCTTAAAGAAAAACTTACTAATGCGCCGATCATGATAACACCAAATTGAAATCTACCATTTGAACTAATGTGCGATGCAAGTGATTTTGCAATGGGAGCCGTTTTAGGACAAAGGATTGAAAAACGATTTCAACCTATATATTATGCTAGTAAGACGTTACAAGGAGCACAAACAAACTATACAACTACTGAAAAAGAACTCCTTGCTATTGTCTTTGCTTTTGACAAATTTCGATCATATCTCGTTCTAGCAAAAACGGTGGTCTATACCGACCATTCTGCTCTTAGATACCTATTTTCGAAACAAGATGCTAAACCAAGATTAATCCGTTGGATCTTACTCTTACAAGAGTTTGATATTGAAATCCGAGATAAAAGAGGAGCAGAAAATCTTGCCGCTGATCATCTTTCTCGTCTTGAAAATCCCGAATTAGAAGTTCTAAATGAATCGGCCATACAAGACAACTTTCCTGATGAATATCTATTGAAGATAGATTATAAAGAAATTCCATGGTTTGCAGACTATGCAAACTACTTAGTTTGTGGATTCCTTGAAAAAGGATTATCGTACCAAAAATGAAAGAAATTCTTCAGTGATATAAAACACTATTTTTGGGAAGATCCACATCTGTTTAAAAGTTGTCCCGATGGAATAATACGCCGATGTGTATTTGGAGATGAAGCTAGTAAAATATTAAACCATTGTCACACAGGACCAACAGGAGGGCATTATGGGCCTCAACTAATAGCAAGAAAAGTTTATGATGCTAGATTCTATTGGCCTACAATTTACAAAGACGCACACCTTCTTTGCAAATCCTGTGATGCTTGTCAAAGGGCCGGAAAAATAAGTCAACGTGATAAAATGCCACAAAATGTCATCCAAGTATGTGAAGTATTTGACATTTGGGGTATTGACTTTATGGGTCCATTTCCAAAATCTCATAATAATCTATATATACTCGTAGCCATTGATTATGTATCTAAATGGGCGGAAGCACAAGCTCTCCCAACTAATGATGCACGAGTTGTAGTCAACTTTTTAAAACGTCTTTTTGCAAGGTTTGGAACACCGAAAGCTTTAATAAGTGATCGGGGTACTCATTTCTGTAATAATCAACTTGAGAAAGTTCTTAAAAGATATGGAGTAACTCATAAAATCTCCACCGCATATCATCCACAAAAAAGTGGACAAGTTGAAAATACCAACCGAGCTTTAAAACGTATTCTAAAGAAAACCGTAGGATCAAATCCGAAGGAATGGTCCATTAAATTGGAGGATGCACTCTGGGATTTTAGAACAGCCTACAAAACTCCAATTGGAACCACACCTTTTAGACTTGTTTATAGAAAAGCATGTCATCTTCCAGTAGAAATTGAACACAAAGCATTTTGGGCTTTAAAGACATGTAATCTTAATTTACATGAAGCCGGACGTCTACGATTAAGTCAACTAAACGAATTAGAAGAATTAAGACATGAAGCATACGATAATTCGTTAATCTATAAAGAAAGAACGAAGAAATGGCATGATAAAAGAATCAGAAGTTTAAAAGAATTTAAAGAAGGAGACAGAGTTCTTCTTTTCAATTCACGATTCAAGCTATTTCCTGAAAAATTGAAATCAAGATGGTCTGGACCATTCATAGTCAAAAGAGTTTTTCCATACAGAACGATAGAATTAATAAATTCAAAGGGGATTGAATTTAAAGTTAATGGTCACAGAGTTAAACATTACATACATGGTCCGATGGAAGTCGACAACGAAGTTAATCACAATTTCGACACCACAGCTAACTAAGTGTGGGGAGAATCAAGTCTTTAAAGGATAATATGTATTTCTGTTAGAGTTAGATTATCTGTTTTCGTGTAGTTCTCGAAAATGGAACCCGAATGGTCTTTCCCTAGCAGACCCTAAAGAACTAGTCTTCTCCCCCCATTCTGAATTTTTATTTTTTTTAGGTTTTTACAAAATGAAGACTACCTGTGAACTAAACCATGGTCTAATACTACACGCTTTGATCACTAAACGAAATAATGACATACTACCGAGTGAATTAGTATCAGTAATCAAAGAAAGAATGGACGGAGTTAGAAAAGAATCCAGATGCGAAGATAATAAGTTACAATTTGGTAAAGGAAAATCAAAATCCGCAGCGAAAAGAAGAGCACGACACCTAGAAAGATGTCACAAATGCGAAAAATGGTCACATGGAGGTAAATGTTCAAATAATCAAACCTATTCAAACACCGAATTTGTTACTTTATGCAGAGACGGACCATTCATATGTTTAGAAGAAAAGACACTAAATGCTCGAGGTTACGCCTATGTAGCCATGGAAAACCAATTAAATCGACTATCTTATGAATGGGATAGATCATATAACTAAGAAATCTATTTCACAGGTATGTCTGTACAGTTTTTATTTTATTTTATTTTTAACCTTTTGATAATAAACGCTAATTTGTTCGCTAAAAAGTATTAAATTGGTATTGAATAAAATTAGGTTTGGCGACCGAAATTATTGATATCTTACAAAAATTTACTACATCACTGCGAAATTTAACGTTTATTCTTAAGGTATAAATATTTTAATCAATCAACCCAAAATATTTTAAAAATTCGTCATGAGTTAAATTAGGTCTTGGAACCGAAATTACTTTACCAAAAAGAGGGGCGCATATTTTTGATAATATTTGATTGATTAAAGTGGGATAAAAAGCCAAAAAGATTTTTAATTTTATTTTTACCATGTTTTTAAAATTAATATTTAAATCTTAAATTAATATTGTAAACTTTGTAAAAACAATATATTTAAAATTGTAAATATTTGAACTATAATATAAGTTTGGTGTGAATTTATAATATGAATTTTTAAATTAAGTTTGGTGTGAATTTATAATATAATTTTTAAATTAAGTTTGGTGTGAATTTTTAAAATATGAATTTTTAATTTTATGCATTTTAAATTTTAAATTTGGTGTGAATTTTTAATATTAATTTTGAATTTCATATTTAAGTTGTGTGAATTTAAAAACAAAAAATTTACTTTATCTCATTAAGTTAAAAATATGATTTTTAAAATTCATCGTAAGTTGAAGACTAGGTCTTTGAACCGAAATTCCTTTACCCGAGGGAGGGACGAGAACTTTTATTATCATTATTTTTAATCTTATTGAATTAAAGTATGCCAAAAACATTAAAAAACCCAAAAATCTTAGCTTTTAAAACAATCGCTACAAAAAGACAAATTTTAAAATTTTGTCGAAGGACGGACTAGGACATCGATCCGAAACGACCTCGTCCTAAATAACAAGGGAAACAAAATTTTAAAATTAATTACTTAATTGTTTTATAAGTTAAAGATTATAAAAAAAAAAAAAAAAAAATTAGCAAACTCCGCGACTCGCGGAGTTTGAAGGGTAATTCACCGCGAGTCGCGGAGGGACAAAAAATCAGAAAAAATAAAATCGAGCAGAACAGCTCAGAACACACACAAAACTAAAAAAAATACTGCGAAAACTGTCGAAAAACCACCAAAAACACCCCCAAAATCACAATTTTTAATCGTTAATCACCAATTTTTTTACTAAAATCATGTTGAGAAGGATGCTATCTAGGAATTACTCAAGAAAAACGGTAAATTTCTACACCTAAACACCATTTAATCCGAAATTAGTGTTCTTGAGCCATTTTTTCCCCAATTTGATTTTGATGCTTTTTAGTGTAATTATGCTTAAATTGTTTATATATTATGCTTGTATAACCTAGATTGATGCTATTTAACATGATTAGAAGCCTTAAACTTCAAATTTTGAATAATCTAGGGTTTGTGTTCTTGAGCAAATTTGGGGCTTTTTTGATATAAACAGGTTATGGCCGATTTTTGTCATGAATTGTTGCTAAATTAAGTAGTGTAACATGTCTAGGTAGTTAAATGATCCAAACTTTGAGCCTAAACATGATTTTGATAATTAAAGTGGACTTTTTCAAGTCTAAAATTCATGAACTTGATTTTTGAGAGATAAGGCCATTTGAAACTTGTTTAATTGCTAGTAATGATTATTTTGACATGTTATTTGAATTGAATGCTTATGAACTTGGCAAACATTTTCGTATATGCTTATTTGAAAGAGTGTAGATTTGATAAAAATGTGAAAATAAGCTTAAGTTTGATATAAATTGATCATGTCATTGTAATTATTTTGATTGATGATTTTGCTGACACTAATGCATATTTAGATGCACAAAAATTGTGTTTGATGTGTTTTGCAGACTGAAAGGGGTGAATCTTCATCCCAAGCTCGCAATGCTCCTGCTGAGAATGCGGACCAACAGGAGGTGGATAACTACTACAAGCAGGATATACCTCATCCAGTCATGACCTTTTCTGATATGCACTTGGAAGAGTTGCACCCGAACCTGAGATTTGACAGACTTTGGATAGATTATCCAAAATATCAAAGGGGTTTGCATACTCTTCATTCTAAGGTTGTTGAGGTACCGAGGGTCATAGAATGGGGACCCTTAGAAGCTGTAGAATTGGCCGGGCCAATTAGGGAATTACTTGTACAGAGGTATGGTAATTCTACTTTTAATGACTGGGTACGTTTATTCACCATGCGTAGACCTGTATATAAAGTATGGTGTGAAGAATTATTGTGTTGTATAGAGTTGAATGATCGGGTAACTAATTTAACCGATCGATCTTTTATTAGATTTTTGTTAGGCGGTTCGATGCGCCACATGTCTTTACTGGACATGGCTCAGGCTTTACGTATATATACGCCTGAGGAGTTAGCATCTGCCGATTGTAGAGGGTTGATACTAAACGATAGAAAGATAGATGAAAATTTTGATACACACGGTGTGTGGAGTCAAATGACAAGCCATCACCATTTCAAAGGGGGAAATTACTCTTATTTGGATATAGATAGAGCCGAATTAAGAGTGATTCATAGGTTTTTAGCTAATTCGATTACACAAAGGGGTAAGAACAAGGAAAAGGTAAATGAACAGGATTTGTTTTACCATATGTGTATTCGAGACCCACAAAGCGCTGTAAGTATACCGTATTGTGTGGGTTATTATTTATCAGCTATGGTTCGGGGGATGAGACAGCATAACATAATAGGAGGTGGTATTTTTATTACTTTGATTGGTGAATATCTCGGTGTGGATATAAGTCGGGGGGATTATTAGTAGAAGAACCAGAACCCCGCGATACTATAGGTTTAAATGTATACCATGGTGCGAAAGTTTTGAAGAGGCGAAATAACGCCGCAGTACCATACCATGGTAGACATCCACAGGTTGAGAGAAACCAACAGCAAGGTAATGTAGGAGGGGGGAATGAGATGCAAGAAATGCAAAGGTTTATAGCTTCTCAGGAGTACGAAAATGCTAGACAGAGAGCATTTGAAGATTGGCAAGTTCATCAGAACCAAATCATAGCTCATTGCCAACATATAGGTCGAAACTATATTCCTACACCAAAACCCATCTTCCCTCCCTGGTCTATAGAGATGCAGCCACCGTATCCTACGTATAACCCTGCCGAAGCATTCTATAGCACCTATGGTTATGCCTGGAACCCCTATTGGTACCAATATCATCCCTAGTCTACTTATTATTATTTTTATTTTGTAATTTGTAATGATTGATACGTTTAATACTTTAGTTAATATTGTAATAGTTTTTATAATTGTCTAACTTTTATTCTTAGATTTTAATAATTTTTGAATGTGGGGTAATATACCAAACTTCAAAAATATGTATATATGTTTGCAGTTTATCTTATGTACACAACAGGGTAAAACAACGCATTTTCAAAGACTGACATTAAGTTCAGCAAAAGCAACTAATTTTGACGACAAGATGCAAAATATATGTGAAATAACAACAAGACGGAATGAACAAATGATGTGCATCATTTATCATTCAGCAAACAAACGGCAATATGTTTGGAAACTTTGATAAAATTTAATCAATTTCACACAAATCACCCTCAATAATTTAAATTGTTACTGATTTCTTGCAAATGAGGGCATTGCAAGATCTTAAGTGTGTGAAGGGGTTAAATTCTTTCGGATTTTAAAATTTTTTACTTTATACACTTGGTTACCATTAAAAATACTAGTAAAGCAGTAGTTGTATTAGAATCTAGTGCTCTCTGATAATAAAGAACAGCCCTAGTCTTATATACTGACTACCCAATTCTAGTAAAATTTTTCAAATTTTTCAAAATTTTCAATTAAATGAACTCAAAATCATGTTTATACATATTTATGAACGATAAAACTAGGTTTTAACACCGAAATTATTGTAACCTCGGAAAGGACATAAATTGAGAAACAAACCAAAATGTTTAAATTCATTTAAAATGGAATAGAGGACGATAAAAAGGAAAATAAAAGCCAAGTGTGGGCAAATTCTCCAAGTTATTTAAAACATATATCACATATTTCTGTAACAAATAACTGAAAATACTTTTGCTTTGGACTAAACTAAACTGTTTTACCCGATGAAAGAAAAGAAAAGATGGATCTACACGATGAATCAATTCCATCATTAAAAGGAAGTAATGTCTTCCGAAAAAGAAACGCGCTTCTTGATTTAGGTCATGAAGTTGTCATCCAGACTAGCTGTAGGTTGACGAAAAATCTAGAAAAGTCATCACTAAAATCAGCAGGAAATCCACGGACCTCAGCATTAAATAGGGTCGCCAAGTGGTCAGATTTATCCTAACCATGAGAAGGATTTATCTCGTACAATGGGGGGGCACCATGCAAATTAGCTGGATAAGACTAATGAATCAGATCCCCAGAAAGGATAATCTCCTTAAAGATTAAAAATCAGCTTTTAAGACTGATATTACTCAATCCTAGAGATTGACCTTAAAGATTGAGAATTACAAACTCATGGAATTCAATGATATCTAAACTCGAGCTTGAACGA
The DNA here is from genome assembly GCF_046630445.1 of Rutidosis leptorrhynchoides. NCBI lineage: Eukaryota > Viridiplantae > Streptophyta > Magnoliopsida > Asterales > Asteraceae > Rutidosis > Rutidosis leptorrhynchoides. The sequence goes on from NC_092334.1 coordinate 112,388,475, forward strand.
GAAAATATTTTGATCAAAATTACAAACCGATTTGTTTTCTGAAAACCCTATTTTCAATGCGTTCATTACCATTGAACGTAAAATCCTAGGAATTCACCTGAAATTCATAAGGTCACCTGAACTAAATCGGGTGTCAACCGTAAGAACGGTGGTTGCATAGCATGGTCAAAGACAGGACCTTGTGCCAGACCGAAAAATTATAAGGGTGAGCTTTACTATTGCTCCTACCAAGGATAGTAATTGCGTCCGACACATTATAGACCATAATTAAAAGCATGTCAGGGGACATTGCCTTAACAGTTACTTGTTCAACGCTTTCCTTTACAACCGGACGGTAGTTTACCGAAAGGTAATATACGGGACAAGTAAACTGGACGTGTTGCTTTCCAAATACAAGGTTAGCAAGTGGGTGACACAAAACCATAAGTTTTGAGCTAAAATTTTCAAATCTGAAACCCACCAAACCCACAAAAATATTTTGCAAACACCAGTAAAGGGTTATTCCGGAAAACTTATCTAGGGTAAAAACTAGATTTAATTTTCAAAAGATCAAATGTTTTCATAAAGATCCAATTTCCTTAATGGATCTAAATTTTTATAGTCATGTGGGACTGTAAATCATATCGTTACTACCATTGTTTATACCACCGTATAGAAATCACTGATGTACAAAGTGTGAAGAATAAAGAAGTGATTCTAGTATTTCAAGACGATATTGCTTGAGGACAAGAAACGCTCAAGTGTGGGAATATTTGATAATGCTAAAAACGAACATATATTTCATAGCATTATTCCTCGAAAAAGACAAGCTTTTAGTTGCAATTGTTCTATTTACAAGTGATATTCGTTTAAATAATAGAAGGTGAAGACAAAAGACAGATTCGACGAATTGAAGACGCAAACGACCAAAAAGCTCAAAAGTACAAAAGACAATCAAAGAGGTTCCAATTATTGATAAGAAACGTCTCGAAATTACAAGAGTACAAGATTCAAAACGCAAAGTACAAGATATTAAATTGTACGCAAGGACGTTCGAAAATCCAGAACCGGGACCAGAGTCAACTCTCAACGCTCGACGCAACGGACTAAAAATTACAAGTTAACTTTGCACATAAATATAATATAATATTTAAATACTTCTTATAATTATTTAATATATTATATTTATTTAAAACCGTCGGTAAACAAAGAGCCAAACTCCTCTGAGCTGTAATTTCAAACTCCACGACTCGCGGAGTTTGAAGGCAAAATTGGCCGCGAGTCGCGGACCCCCAAAATGAGAAACTGCCTATAAAGCCAACCGAATTCTGAGCATTTTTCATAATCTATCTTTCTCTTTTCTCATTCATACGTAATATATATATATATATTTTTAATTTTAATTTTAATCCTAATAATAAGGGTATGTTAGCGAATGTTATAAGGGTGTAAGTCGAAATTCTGTCCGTGTAACGCTACGCTATTTTTAATCATTGTAAGTTATGTTCAACCTTTTTATATTAATGTCTCGTAGCTAAGTTATTATTATGCTTATTTAATCCGAAGTAATCATGATGTTGGGCTAATTACTAAAATTGGGTAATTGGGCTTTGTACCATAATTGGGGTTTGGACAAAAGAACGACACTTGTGGAAATTAGACTATGGGCTATTAATGGGTTTTATATTAACTAAACAATACCTTGTTAATTCAATATACAAACTTATAATTTGACGTATTTATATATAACCACATACGCTTGACTGGGTACGGTGGGCGGGATATCTATAAATACCAATAATTATTCATTTTACCGGATACGGAACTGGATTAATAGTTAATAAACTTGTTGAAACAGGGGTGAATTACATTCAAGGGTAATTGGTGTAATTGTTAACAAAGTAGTAAAACCTTGGTTTATACGCAGTCGATAACCTGGTGTATTCATTAAACAAAGTATTAAAACCTTGTTACAATTCGAATCCCCAATTAGTTGGAATATTTGACTTCGGGAATAAGAATAATTTGACGAAGGCTTTCTGAAATGTCCCGTTCTTATTGATTAAAAATGTTCCATATTAATTGATTTTGTTGCGAGGTTTTGACCTCTATATGAGACGTTTTTCAAAGACTGCATTCATTTTAAAACAAACCATAACCTTTATTTCATCAATAAAGGTTTAAAAAGCTTTACGTAGATTATCAAATAATGATAATCTAAAATATCCTGTTTACACACGACCATTACATAATGGTTTACAATACAAATATGTTACAACAAAATAAGTTTCTTGAATGCAGTTTTTACACAATATCATACAAGCATGGACTCCAAATCTCGTCCTTATTTAAGTATGCAACAGCGGAAGCTCTTAATAATCACCTGAGAATAAACATGCTTAAAACGTCAACAAAAATGTTGGTGAGTTATAGGTTTAACCTATATATATCAAATCATAATAATAGACCACAAGATTTCATATTTCAATACACATACCATACATAGAGATAAAAATCATTCATATGGTGAACACCTGGTAACCGACATTAACAAGATGCATATATAAGAATATCCCCATCATTCCGGGACACCCTTCGGATATGATATAAATTTCGAAGTACTAAAGCATCCGGTACTTTGGATGGGGCTTGTTGAGCCCGATAGATCTATCTTTAGGATTCGCGTCAATTAGGGTGTCTGTTCCCTAATTCTTAGATTACCAGACTTAATAAAAAGGGGCATATTCGATTTCGATAATTCAACCATAGAATGTAGTTTCACGTACTTGTGTCTATTTTGTAAAACATTTATAAAACCTGCATGTATTCTCATCCCAAAAATATTAGATTTTAAAAGTGGGACTATAACTCACTTTCACAGATTTTTACTTCGTCGGGAAGTAAGACTTGGCTACTGGTTGATTCACGAACCTATAACAATATATACATATATATCAAAGTATGTTCAAAATATATTTACAACACTTTTAATATATTTTGATGTTTTAAGTTTATTAAGTCAGCTGTCCTCGTTAGTAACCTACAACTAGTTGTCCACAATTAGATGTACAGAAATAAATCGATAAATATTATCTTGAATCAATCCACGACCCAGTGTATACGTATCTCAGTATTGATCACAACTCAAACTATATATATTTTGGAATCAACCTCAACCCTGTATAGCTAACTCCAACATTCACATATAGAGTGTCTACGGTTGTTCCGAAATATATATAGATGTGTCGACATGATAGGTCGAAACATTGTATACGTGTCTATGGTATTTCATGATTACATAATATACAATACAAGTTGATTAAGTTATGGTTGGAATAGATTTGTTACCAATTTTCACGTAGCTAAAATGAGAAAAATTATCCAATCTTGTTTTACCCATAACTTCTTCATTTTAAATCCGTTTTGAGTGAATCAAATTGCTATGGTTTCATATTGAAATCTATTTTATGAATCTAAACAGAAAAAGTATAGGTTTATGGTCGGAAAAATAAGTTACAAGTCGTTTTTATAAAGGTAGTCATTTCAGTCGAAAGAACGACGTCTAGATGACCATTTTAGAAAACATACTTTCACTTTGAGTTTAACCATAATTTTTGGATATAGTTTCATGTTCATAATAAAAATCATTTTCTCAAAATAACAACTTTTAAATCAAAGTTTATCATAGTTTTTACTTAACTAACCCAAAACAGCCCGCGGTGTTACTACGACGGCGTAAATCCGGTTTTACGGTGTTTTTCGTGTTTCCAGGTTTTAAATCATTAAGTTAGCATATCATATAGATATAGAACATATGTTTATTTGATTTTAAAAGTCAAGTTAGAAGGATTAACTTTTGTTTGCGAACAAGTTTAGAATTAACTAAACTATGTTCTAGTGATTACAAGTTTAAACCTTCGAATAAGATAGCTTTATATGTATGAATCGAATGATGTTATGAACATCATTACTACCTTAAGTTCCTTGGATAAACCTACTGGAAAAAAGAAAAATGGATCTAGCTTCAATGGATCCTTGGATGGCTCGAAGTTCTTGAAGCAAAATCATGACACGAAAACAAGTTCAAGTAAGATCATCACTTGAAATAAGATTGTTATAGTTATAGAAATTGAACCAAAGTTTGAATATGATTATTACCTTGTATTAGAATGATAACCTACTGTAAGAAACAAAGATTTCTTGAGGTTGGATGATCACCTTACAAGATTGGAAGTGAGCTAGCAAACTTGAAAGTATTCTTGATTTTATGAAACTAGAACTTTTGGAATTTATGAAGAACACTTAGAACTTGAAGATAGAACTTGAGAGAGATCAATTAGATGAAGAAAATTGAAGAATGAAAGTGTTTGTAGGTGTTTTTGGTCGTTGGTGTATGGATTAGATATAAAGGATATGTAATTTTGTTTTCATGTAAATAAGTCATGAATGATTACTCATATTTTTGTAATTTTATGAGATATTTCATGCTAGTTGCCAAATGATGGTTCCCACATGTGTTAGGTGACTCACATGGGCTGCTAAGAGCTGATCATTGGAGTGTATATACCAATAGTACATACATCTAAAAGCTGTGTATTGTACGAGTACGAATACGGGTGCATACGAGTAGAATTGTTGATGAAACTGAACGAGGATGTAATTGTAAGCATTTTGGTTAAGTAGAAGTATTTTGATAAGTGTCTTGAAGTCTTTCAAAATTGTATGAATACATATTAAAACACTACATGTATATACATTTTAACTGAGTCGTTAAGTCATCGTTAGTCGTTACATGTAAATGTTGTTTTGAAACCTTTAGGTTAACGATCTTATTAAATGTTGTTAACCCAATGTTTATAATATCAAAAGAGATTTTAAATTATTATATTATCATGATATTATGATGTACGAATATCTCTTAATATGATATATATACATTAAATGTCGTTACAACGATAATCGTTACATATATGTCTCGTTTCAAAATCATTAAGTTAGTAGTCTTGTTTTTACATATGTAGTTCATTGTTAATATACTTAATGATATGTTTACTTATCATAATATCATGTTAACTATATATATAACCATATATATGTCATCATATAGTTTTTACAAGTTTTAACGTTCGTGAATCACCGGTCAACTTGGGTGGTCAATTGTCTATATGAAACCTATTTCAATTAATCAAGTCTTAACAAGTTTGATTGCTTAACATGTTGGAAACATTTAATCATGTAAATATCAATCTCAATTAATATATATAAACATGGAAAAGTTCGGGTCACTACAGTACCTACCCGTTAAATAAATTTCGTCCCGAAATTTTAAGCTGTTGAAGGTGTTGACGAATCTTCTGGAAATAGATGCGGGTATTTCTTCTTCATCTGATCTTCACACTCCCAGGTGAACTCGGGTCCTCTACGAGCATTCCATCGAACCTTAACAATTGGTATCTTGTTTTGCTTAAGTCTTTTAACCTCACGATCCATTATTTCGACGGGTTCTTCGATGAATTGAAGTTTTTCGTTGATTTGGATTTCATCTAACGGAATAGTGAGATCTTCTTTAGCAAAACATTTCTTCAAATTCGAGACGTGGAAAGTGTTATGTACAGCCGCGAGTTGTTGAGGTAACTCAAGTCAGTAAGCTACTGGTCCGACACGATCAATAATCTTGAATGGTCCAAGGTGCAACTTTAAGCATGACCATCTCTCCAATTTCAAATTCTATATCTTTTCTTTTAATGTCAGCGTAGCTCTTTTGTCGACTTTGGGCGGTTTTCAACCGTTGTTGAATTTGGATGATCTTCTCGGTAGTTTCTTGTATAATCTCCGGACCCGTAATCTGTCTATCCCCCACTTCACTCCAACAAATCGGAGACCTGCACTTTCTACCATAAAGTGCTTCAAACGGTGCCATCTCAATGCTTGAATGGTAGCTGTTGTTGTAGGAAAATTCTGCTAATGGTAGATGTCGATCCCAACTGTTTCCGAAATCAATAACACATGCTCGTAGCATGTCTTCAAGCGTTTGTACCGTCCTTTCGCTCTGCCCATCAGTTTGTGGATGATAGGCAGTACTCATGTCTAGACGAGTTCCTAATGCTTGCTGTAATGTCTGCCAGAATCTTGAAATAAATCTGCCATCCCTATCAGAGATAATAGAGATTGGTATTCCATGTCTGGAGATGACTTCCTTCAAATACAGTCGTGCTAACTTTTCCATCTTGTCATCTTCTCTTATTGGCAAGAAGTGTGCTGATTTGGTGAGACGATCAACTATTATCCAAATAGTATCAAAACCACTTGCAGTCCTTGGTAATTTAGTGATGAAATCCATGGTAATGTTTTCCCATTTCCATTCCGGGATTTCGGGTTGTTGAAGTAGACCTGATGGTTTCTGATGCTCAGCTTTGACCTTAGAACACGTCAAACATTCTCCTACGTATTTAGCAACATCGGCTTTCATACCCGGCCACCAAAAATGTTTCTTGAGATCCTTGTACATCTTCCCCGTTCCAGGATGTATTGAGTATCTGGTTTTATGAGCTTCTCTAAGTACCATTTCTCTCATATCTCCAAATTTTGGTACCCAAATCCTTTCAGCCCTATACCGGGTTCCGTCTTCTCGAATATTAAGATGCTTCTCCGATCCTTTGGGTATTTCATCCTTTAAATTTCCCTCTTTTAAAACTCCTTGTTGCGCCTCCTTTATTTGAGTAGTAAGGTTATTATGAATCATTATATTCATAGATTTTACTCGAATGGGTTCTCTGTCCTTCCTGCTCAAGGCATCAGCTACCACATTTGCCTTCCCCGGGTGGTAACGAATCTCAAAGTCGTAATCATTCAACAATTCAATCCACCTACGCTGCCTCATATTCAGTTGTTTCTGATTAAATATGCGTTGAAGACTTTTGTGGTCGGTATATATAATACTTTTGACCCCATATAAGTAGTACCTCCAAGTCTTTAATGCAAAAACAACCGTGCCTAATTCCAAATCATGCGTCGTATAATTTTGTTCGTGAATCTTCAATTGTCTAGACGCATAAGCAATCACCTTCGTTCGTTGCATTAATACACAACCGAGACCTTGCTTTGATGCGTCATAATAAATCACAAAATCATCATTCCCTTCAGGCAATGACAATATAGGTGCCGTAGTTAGCTTTTTCTTCAATAACTGAAACGCTTTCTCTTGTTCATCATTCCATTCAAATTTCTTCCCTTTATGCGTTAATGCAGTCAAGGGTTTTGCTATTCTGGAAAAATCTTGGATGAACCTTCTGTAGTAACCAGCTAGTCCTAAAAACTGGCGTATGTGTTTCGGAGTTTTCGGGATTTCCCACTTTTCAACAGTTTCTATCTTTGCCGGATCCACCTTAATACCTTCTTTGTTCACTATGTGACCGAGGAATTGAACTTCTTCCAACCAAAATGCACACTTTGAAAACTTAGCGTACAATTCTTCCTTCCTCAATACTTCTAACACCTTTCTCAAATGTTCACCGTGTTCTTGGTCATTCTTTAAGTAAATAAGTATGTCATCAATGAAAACAATGACAAACTTGTCAAGGTATGGTCCACACACTCGGTTCATAAGGTCCATGAACACAGCTGGTGCATTAGTTAAACCAAACGGCATGACCATAAACTCGTAATGACCGTAACGTGTTCTGAAAGCAGTCTTTGGAATATCATCTTCTTTCACCCGCATTTGATGATACCCGGAACGTAAGTCAATCTTTAAATAAATAGACGAGCCTTGTAGTTGATCAAATAAGTCGTCGATTCTCGGTAGTGGGTAGCGGTTCTTGATGGTAAGTTTGTTCAACTCTCGGTAGTCGATACACAACCTGAATGTACCATCTTTCTTCTTGACAAACAAAACAGGAGCTCCCCACGGTGATGTGCTTGGTCGAATGAAACCACGCTCTAAAAGTTCTTGTAATTGGTTTTGCAGTTCTTTCATCTCGCTGGGTGCGAGTCTGTAAGGAGCACGAGCTATTGGTGCAGCTCCTGGTACAAGATCTATTTGAAATTCAACGGATCGATGTGGGGGTAATCCCGGTAATTCTTTCGTAAATACATCGGGAAATTCTTTTGCGACGGGAACATCATTGATGCTCTTTTCTTCAGTTTGTACTTTCTCGACGTGTGCTAGAACAGCATAGCAACCTTTTCTTATTAGTTTTTGTGCCTTCAAATTACTAATAAGATGTAGCTTCGTGTTGCCCTTTTCTCCGTACACCATTAAGGGTTTTCCTTTTTCTCGTATAATGCAAATTGCATTTTTGTAACAAACGATCTCTGCTTTCACTTCTTTCAACCAGTCCATACCGATTATCACATCAAAACTCCCCAACTCTACTGGTATCAAATCAATCTTAAATATTTCGCTAACCAGTTTAATTTCTCGATTCTGACATATATTATCTGCTGAAATTAATTTACCATTTGCTAATTCGAGTAAAAATTTACTATCCAAAGGCGTCAATGGACAACTTAATTTAGCACAAAAATCTCTACTCATATAGCTTCTATCCGCACCCGAATCAAATAAAACGTAAGCAGACTTATTGTCAATAAGAAACGTACCCGTAACAAGCTCCGGGTCTTCCTGTGCCTCTGCCGCATTAATATTGAAAACTCTTTCGCGGCCTTGTCCATTCGTGTTCTCCTGGTTCGGGCAATTTCTAATAATGTGGCCCGGTTTTCCACATTTATAACAAACTACATTGGCATAACTTGCTCCGACACTACTTGCTCGGCCATTACTCGTTCCGACACCATTTGTTCCTTTCGTTCTATTAACCCCTGGTCCGTAGACCTCACACTTCGCCGCGCTATGACCATTTCTTTTACACTTGTTGCAAAATTTGGTGCAGAACCCCGAGTGATACTTTTCACACCTTTGGCATAGCTGCTTCTGATTGTTGTTGTTGTTGCGGTTATTATTGTTGTTAGGATGATTGTTGTAGTTGATGTTGTTGTTGTTGTTGTTGTTGGGCCGTTTGTTGTAGTTGCGATTGATGTTGCGATTGTTGGGATAATTGTTGCGATTATTGTTGTAATTGCTGTTGTTGTTGTATTGGTGATTCTTATCACCGTTTTCCTCCCACTTTCTTTTGACTTGCTTCACATTGGCCTCTTCAGCAGTCTGTTCTTTAATTCTTTCTTCAATCTGGTTCACTAGTTTGTGAGCCATTCTACATGCCTGTTTTATGGAGGCGGGCTCGTGTGAACTTATATCTTCTTGGATTCTTTCCGGTAATCCTTTCACAAACGCGTCGATCTTCTCTTCCTCATCTTCGAATGCTCCCGGACACAATAGGCACAATTCTGTGAATCGTCTTTCGTACGTGGTAATATCAAATCCTTGGGTTCGTAACCCTCTAAGTTCTGTCTTGAGCTTATTGACCTCGGTTCTGGGACGGTACTTCTCGTTCATCAAGTGCTAGAATGCTGACCACGGTAGTGCGTAAGCATCATCTTGTCCCACTTGCTCTAGATAGGTATTCCACCATGTTAACGCAGAACCTGTGAAGGTATGCGTAGCGTACTTCACTTTGTCCTCTTCAGTACACTTACTTATGGCAAACACCGATTCGACCTTCTCGGTCCACCGTTTCAATCCGATCGGTCCTTCGGTTCCATCAAATTCCAAAGGTTTGCAGGCAGTGAATTCTTTGTAGGTGCATCCTACACGATTTCCTGTACTGCCAGAACCAAGGTTATTGTTGGTATGTAGCGCAGCCTGTACTGCGGCTATGTTTGAAGCTAGAAAAGTACGAAATTCCTCTTCATTCATATTCACGGTGTGTCGAGTAGTCGGTGCCATTTCCTTCAAAATAGTCAAATGGAACAAGTTAATCATACAGAATATTAAGAGTAGTTAATAGTATTTCGTAGCATAATATGAACTCATTTATAAAAGCTTTTTCTTCATATTAGCGTTTTATAAGTTTAAATTCGGGTAGTACCTACCCGTTAAGTTCATACTTAGTAGCTAATATACAATTCAACTACTACAATTCTATATGAAAAACTGATTGTAATAATATTTCGCGTTCAAACTTTTATACAATATTTTACAAACTTACAATACCGCTTATTTTACATAAAGCATGAAATATAGTACACAATAACTTTGATACAAGATAGTTGTGAAGATAATTCTAGCTAGTACACAAGTCGTTCAGCAAAGGCAATAAAGACACGTAATTCATACGTCCAGAAACAAGTCATGCATTCTGGTTTTACTAGGACTACTTCCCATCCTTGGTCTTGTGGAACATAACCGTTATGGTCGTTGATAAGACAGCGTGTTGTAACATCGTCAAAGGGACGAGGGTTACGTAATGACCAACAGTCTCGTAATAACCTAAAAACCTCATTTCTTACCCCAATTACCGACTCCGTCACTTGTGGGAACATTTTGTTTAATAGTTGTAGCCCGATGTTCTTGTTCTCACTTTGGTGAGAAGCGAACATTACTAACCCGTAAGCATAACATGCTTCTTTATGTTGCATGTTAGCCGCTTTTTCTAAATCACGAAGTCCTATATTCGGATATACTGAGTCAAAATAATTTCTTAACCCGTTGCGTAAAATAGCATTTGGGTTCCCCGCAATATATGCGTCAAAGTAAACACATCGTAACTTATGGATTTCCCAATGTGATATCCCCCATCTTCCGAACGAAAGCCTTTTATAAACCAAGGCATTCTTGGAACGTTCTTCGAATGTCTTACAAACTGATCTCGCCTTAAATAGTTGTGCCGAGGAATTCTGACCGACTCTAGACAAGATTTCATCAATCATGTCTCCGGGTAGGTCTCTTAAAATATTGGGTTGTCTATCCATTTTGTGTTTTTATACTGTAAAATAGACAAGAGTTAGATTCATAAAAAAAATACTTATTAATACAAGCAATTTTTACATATATCATAAAGCATAAGCACACTATATTACATATATTACACCACACGAATACAACTATCTTATTCCGACTCGCTTGTTTCTTCTTCTTCGGTTTTGGTTCGTTTTGCCAAGTTTCTAGGGATATATGATGTTCCCCTAATACGAGCCGTCGTTTTCCACATTGGTTTAGAAAAACCTGGTGGTTTAGAGGTTCCCGGGTCATTGTTACAACTTAAGGACTTCGGGGGTTGACGATACATATAAAGTTCATCGGGGTTGGAATTAGATTTCTCTATATTTATGCCCTTTCCCTTATTATTTTCTTTTGCCTTTTTAAATTCAGTTGGGGTAATTTCTATAACATCATCGGAATTCTCGTCGGAATCCGATTCATCGGAGAATTGGTAATCCTCCCAATATTTTGCTTCCTTGGCGGAAACACCATTGACCATAATTAACCTTGGTCGGTTGGTTGAGGATTCTCTTTTACTTAACCGTTTTATTATTTCCCCCACCGGTTCTATTTCTTCTTCCGGTTCCGATTCTTCTTCCGGTTCCGACTCTTCTTCCGGTTCCTCTTCGGGAACTTGTGAATCAGTCCACGAATCATTCCAATTTACATTTGACTCTTCATTATTATTAGGTGAGTCAATGGGACTTGTTCTAGAGGTATACATCTATCACATAATATCAAACACGATAAGAGATTAATATATCACATAATATTCATATGTTAAAAATATATAGTTTCCAACAAAAATGTTAAGCAATCATTTTTAAAGAAAACACGGTCGAAGTCCAGACTCACTAATGCATCCTAACAAACTCGATAAGACACACTAATGCAAATTTTCTGGTTCTCTAAGACCAACGCTCTGATACCAACTGAAATGTCCCGCTCTTATTGATTAAAAACGTTCCATATTAATTGATTTCGTTGCGAGGTTTTGACCTCTATATGAGACGTTTTTCAAAGACTGCATTCATTTTAAAACAAACCATAACCTTTATTTCATCAATAAAGGTTTAAAAAGCTTTACGTAGATTATCAAATAATGATAATCTAAAATATCCTGTTTACACACGACCATTACATAATGGTTTACAATACAAATATGTTACAACAAAATAAGTTTCTTGAATGCAGTTTTTACACAATATCATACAAGCATGGACTCCAAATCTCGTCCTTATTTAAGTATGCAACATCGGAAGCTCTTAATAATCACCTGAGAATAAACATGCTTAAAACGTCAACAAAAATGTTGGTGAGTTATAGGTTTAACCTATATATATCAAATCATAATAATAGACCACAAGATTTCATATTTCAATACACATACCATACATAGAGATAAAAATCATTCATATGGTGAACACCTGGTAACCGACATTAACAAGATGCATATATAAGAATATCCCCATCATTCCGGGACACCCTTCGGATATGATATAAATTTCGAAGTACTAAAGCATCCGGTACTTTGGATGGGGCTTGTTGAGCCCGATAGATCTATCTTTAGGATTCGCGTCAATTAGGGTATCTGTTCCCTAATTCTTAGATTACCAGACTTAATAAAAAGGGGCATATTCGATTTCGATAATTCAACCATAGAATGTAGTTTCACGTACTTGTGTCTATTTTGTAAAACATTTATAAAACCTGCATGTATTCTCATCCCAAAAATATTAGATTTTAAAAGTGGGACTATAACTCACTTTCACAGATTTTTACTTCGTCGGGAAGTAAGACTTGGCCACTGGTTGATTCACGAACCTATAAGAATATATACATATATATCAAAGTATGTTCAAAATATATTTACAACACTTTTAATATATTTTGATGTTTTAAGTTTATTAAGTCAGCTGTCCTCGTTAGTAACCTACAACTAGTTGTCCACAATTAGATGTACAGAAATAAATCGATAAATATTATCTTGAATCAATCCACGACCCAGTGTATACGTATCTCAGTATTGATCACAACTCAAACTATATATATTTTGGAATCAACCTCAACCCTGTATAGCTAACTCCAACATTCACATATAGAGTGTCTACGGTTGTTCCGAAATATATATAGATGTGTCGACATGATAGGTCGAAACATTGTATACGTGTCTATGGTATCTCAAGATTACATAATATATAATACAAGTTGATTAAGTTATGGTTGGAATAGATTTGTTACCAATTTTCACGTAGCTAAAATGAGAAAAATTATCCAATCTTGTTTTACCCATAACTTCTTCATTTTAAATCCGTTTTGAGTGAATCAAATTGCTATGGTTTCATATTGAACTCTATTTTATGAATCTAAACAGAAAAAGTATAGGTTTATAGTCGGAAAAATAAGTTACAAGTCGTTTTTATAAAGGTAGTCATTTCAGTCGAAAGAACGACGTCTAGATGACCATTTTAGAAAACATACTTTCACTTTGAGTTTAACCATAATTTTTGGATATAGTTTCATGTTCATAATAAAAATCATTTTCTCAGAATAAAAACTTTTAAATCAAAGTTTATCATAGTTTTTACTTAACTAACCCAAAACAGCCCGCGGTGTTACTACGACGGCGTAAATCCGGTTTTACGGTGTTTTTCGTGTTTCCAGGTTTTAAATCATTAAGTTAGCATATCATATAGATATAGAACATATGTTTATTTGATTTTAAAAGTCAAGTTAGAAGGATTAACTTTTGTTTGCGAACAAGTTTAGAATTAACTAAACTATGTTCTAGTGATTACAAGTTTAAACCTTCGAATAAGATAGCTTTATATGTATGAATCGAATGATGTTATGAACATCATTACTACCTTAAGTTCCTTGGATAAACCTACTGGAAAAGAGAAAAATGGATCTAGCTTCAATGGATCCTTGGATGGCTCGAAGTTCTTGAAGCAAAATCATGACACGAAAACAAGTTCAAGTAAGATCATCACTTGAAATAAGATTGTTATAGTTATAGAAATTGAACCAAAGTTTGAATATGATTATTACCATGTATTAGAATGATAACCTACTGTAAGAAACAAAGATTTCTTGAGGTTGGATGATCACCTTACAAGATTGGAAGTGAGCTAGCAAACTTGAAAGTATTCTTGATTTTATGAAACTAGAACTTTTGGAATTTATGAAGAACACTTAGAACTTGAAGATAGAACTTGAGAGAGATCAATTAGATGAAGAAAATTGAAGAATGAAAGTGTTTGTAGGTGTTTTTGGTCGTTGGTGTATGGATTAGATATAAAGGATATGTAATTTTGTTTTCATGTAAATAAGTCATGAATGATTACTCATATTTTTGTAATTTTATGAGATATTTCATGCTAGTTGCCAAATGATGGTTCCCACATGTGTTAGGTGACTCACATGGACTGCTAAGAGCTGATCATTGGAGTGTATATACCAATAGTACATACATCTAAAAGCTGTGTATTGTACGAGTACGAATACGGGTGCATACGAGTAGAATTGTTGATGAAACTGAACGAGGATGTAATTGTAAGCATTTTTGTTAAGTAGAAGTATTTTGATAAGTGTCTTGAAGTCTTTCAAAAGTGTATGAATACATATTAAAACACTACATGTATATACATTTTAACTGAGTCGTTAAGTCATCGTTAGTCGTTACATGTAAATGTTGTTTTGAAACCTTTAGGTTAACGATCTTATTAAATGTTGTTAACCCAATGTTTATAATATCAAAAGAGATTTTAAATTATTATATTATCATGATATTATGATGTACGAATATCTCTTAATATGATATATATACATTAAATGTCGTTACAACGATAATCGTTACATATATGTCTCGTTTCAAAATCATTAAGTTAGTAGTCTTGTTTTTACATATGTAGTTCATTGTTAATATACTTAATGATATGTTTACTTATCATAATATCATGTTAACTATATATATAACCATATATATGTCATCATATAGTTTTTACAAGTTTTAACGTTCGTGAATCACCGGTCAACTTGGGTGGTCAATTGTCTATATAAAACCTATTTCAATTAATCAAGTCTTAACAAGTTTGATTGCTTAACATGTTGGAAACATTTAATCATGTAAATATCAATCTCAATTAATATATATAAACATGGAAAAGTTCGGGTCACTACACTTTCGCTCTTTATATTTATGACTGATGGACTATTATGGACAAATCCGTATGGACATATTAAATAATCCAGGACAAAGGACAATTAACCCATGGGCATAAAACTAAAATCAACACGTCAAACATCATGATTACGGAAGTTTAAATAAGCATAATTCTTTTATTTCATATTTAATTTCCTTTATTTTATATTTAATTGCACTTCTAATTATCGCATTTTTTATTGTTATTGTATTTAATTGCACTTTTAATTATCGTACTTTTTAATTATCGCAAGTTTATTTTATTGCACTTTTATTATTCGCAATTTCATTATCGTTATTTACTTTATGCTTTAATTTAAGTCTTGTATTTATATTTATTATTTTACATTTGGTTTTAACTGCGACTAAAGTTTTAAAATCGACAAACCGGTCATTAAACGGTAAAAACCCCCCTTTATAATAATAATATTACTTATATATATATATATATATATATATATATATATATATATATATATATATATATATATTTGTATTTTTATAAACGTAAACTAATATAGCGTTAAGCTTTGTTTAAAAAGATTCCCTGTGGAACGAACCGGACTTACTAAAAACTACACTACTGTACGATTAGGTACACTGCCTATAAGTGTTGTAGCAAGGTTTAAGTATATCCATTCTATAAATAAATAAATATCTTGTGTAAAATTGTACCGTATTTAATAGTATTTTCTGTAAAAATATAAGCTATTTTATATACTACCCCGCTGCACATCAAGTATTTTTGGCGCCGCTGTCGGGGAGTCTCTTAAAAGCCGAAAGCGCAACGATAATATAAAAAAAAAATTTATGTATTTTTAAGATTTTGTTAAATATTTAAGTTTTATAAAGTTTCTTTATTTTTATATAAGTTTTATTTAAGTATTTTGTTTTTATTTAAAAACATATAAAAAAATATATATAAATCTAGTTTTAAGATTTTTTATAAAATTATAAAGTAATTCTATTTTTATTTAAGTTTTAAATATAAATTTTTATTATACACATATTTTTTTTTTAACAGAAAAATTAAAAACAGAAAATAAAAAAAAATTAAATAAAGAAAAACGCGTCGAATTTAAATAAGCTGTCATCTGAATTTCTGAACCCCGCGACTCGCGGGGTTTGATGCATTAAATACCGCGACTCGCGGAGGTACTCTGACACGCGACAGAAGCCCTAATCAGGCATTAATTACGGTGTAATAATAATAATAATTATTATTATTATTTAATTAAAAACCCTAAAATAGGTTTTATTTATTTATTAATTAGTTTAGTTTCTTTTTATTTAATTTGTTTTATTTAGTGTTAATTAGTTTAATTAATTTATAAAATTAGTAGTTTTAATAAATAAATAATATAAAAATAATATTTTTATAAAAATTGTACTTTTTACAACTTTTTGTATATTTTTATATTTTGTCCCTTTTCAATCATTTTAACGTAATATTTGTATTTTTAGCTCATATTTAGTTTTAAACTTAGTTTTTGCCATAGTTATTTTTATTTCTAGATTTTTAGTCTTTGCCGTAGAATTCCTTAAGTGTTTTTTCTTTAGACTAAGATTTAGGTACTTTAGAATTTTGCGACGCCTTTTTAAGTTTTAGTTTCTTTTTAAGTTATTTCCATTTGGGATATAGTTTTTCCTGTAAGCTTTAATATTTTTAGACACCTTTTACCTATGTATCAATTATCATTCCAATTAGTTATCTCAATTTGCGATTATAATTTTAAGTTAGTTGTAGTAATAAGGTTAGGTTAGTATTTTTAATTTTTATAAGTTTCTTTTATTTTTCCGTCACCTTTTATTTTTCAACCATTTTTCTTTTTCGACATTTTTCCGACGAACTCTTTTTCTTTCTTATTTCTCGCTATTCTAGTTTTAGGACATAGATTTTTATTCTACTTCTTATCTTAATTTCTTAAAATTACGAAAATTTATTTTAAGTGGTTAAATTGATAGACATAAAAATTTTCTGGTTCGTAGTAATAGTTGGATTTGTACGTGGACCGGGTTATTGGAGCCAAACAGTCCTCAATTATATTGAGACCAAACGAATCTTGCCCCTCTGCTGCATCTTTTGGCTATTCAAAACGTGGGCAAAATCAGAAAAGTCTATTGATTGGATAACTTATTATAATTTTTCTTTCCTTTTAAAAAAAAAAAAAAAACTAATAGGATATTCAGTGAATGCACCGAGCAAGACGTTCACCACCTTTTGTACGTTCATCACCTGTAACTAGATCAAGACATTTAGCAAATATTACCGCCATTGATTTTTCTTTAGAATCGTCATCCAGTCGACCAAGTACTTCAGTTCAAATTTCCGATAATCCATTTTTTGAACCCGACCTCACAATTGAGAATCCGGAGAATATTCAGGAACGATTCGTAGATCCTGAACCACTAAACTTTCCTCCGGAATCACCAATCATTCAAACAGAGATTGTTGAGGAACGAACCATTAAATCAGAATCCTCTAGTGATTCCGATTCAACAAATTCAATTATGGAGAATCTGGAACCTTTAAGTATGGAAGACCGAATGAGAGCTAAACGCACTGGCCAAGGTCACGCAATTACTCATCCAGACATTAATGCGCCAGATTATGAAATCAAAGGACAAATTCTACACATGGTGACTAATCAATGCCAATTTAGTGGTGCGCCGAAGGAAGATCCAAATGAACATTTACGTACCTTTAATAGGATCTGCACACTATTTAAAATCCGAGAAGTGGAAGATGAACAGATATATCTCATGTTATTTCCCTGGACTTTAAAGGGAGAAGCCAAAGATTGGTTGGAATCGTTACCTGAAGGGGCGATCGATACATGGGACGTTTTAGTTGAAAAATTTCTTAAACAATTCTTTCCTGCATCTAAAGCCGTAAGACTTCACGCAGAAATTGTTACGTTCACACAGAAACCGAATGAAACTCTATATGAGGCATGGACTAGATATGGAAAGTTGTTAAGAGGATGTCCGCAACATGGTTTAGACACCTGTCAAATAGTACAAATATTCTACCAAGGATGCGACATCACTACAAGAAAAGACATAGATATAGCAGCTGGTGGTTCTATTATGAAGAAAACCGAAACTGATGCTTACAAAATTATTGATAACACTGCTTCCCACTCACATGAGTGGCACCAAGAAAAAGATATCATTAGATCATCTAAAGCAGCTAGAGCCGATTCTAGCCATGACTTAGATTCTATTTCCGCAAAGATAGATGCTGTGGAGAGACGAATGGAAAAGATGACTAAAGATATTCACTCAATACGAATTAGTTGTGAGCAGTGTGGAGGACCACATTTGACAAAAGATTGTCTCAGTATTGAATTAACAATGGAACAAAGAGAGAATATTTCATACATAAACCAAAGGCCTGGAAATAATTATCAGAATAATTATCAACCGCCAAGACCGATTTACAATCAAAACCAGAATTATAACCGAAATATTCCATACAACAACCAACAAGGTCCTAGCAATCAACAAGTATCCAATAATACTTACAATCAGCAAAGACCTAATTTTCAAAACAAGCCACCATAACAAACCGATGATAAAAAGCCGAATTTAGAAGATATGATGACAAAGCTAGTTGAAACTCAAACACAGTTTTTCACATCTCAAAAACAAACCAATGAACAAAATGCTCAAGCATTTAGAAATCAACAAGCTTCTATTCAAAATCTGGAACAAGAAGTAAGTAACCTAGCAAGGTTAATAGGTGAAAGAAAACCGGGAAGTCTACCTAGTGATACAAATGCTAACCCCCGGAATGAAATAGCTAAAGCCATTACCACAAGAAGTGGTACAACGCTTAAACCACCGGAAATACCTGTAACTTCTGATGAAGCTATTCCTACTCCACAAGAACCACAACCTGATCAAGATAAGGAAAAAGAACCAGTAGTTGAAAAGGTTAATGAAGATAACACAGTTAAGGCTAAACCTTATGTTAAACCATACCAACCACCACTTTCTTACCCGAGTAAAATGAAGAAAGAGAAACTTGAAGCCGAGCAATCCAAATTCTTGGATATGTTTAAACAGATAAATGTAAATCTTCCTTTCATTGATGTGATTTCAGGAATGCCTAGATATGCTAAATTCTTGAAAGATCTAATTTCAAATAGAAAGAAAATGGAAGAACTCTCGGCTGTTACTATGAATGCTAATTGTTCAGCAGTGCTGTTGAATAAGATACCAGAAAAACTATCTGATCCAGGAAGTTTCACAATTCCATGTTTTCTGGGTAGTCTTAGTTTAATAGAAGCATTGGCAGACTTAGGTGCTAGTATAAATCTAATGCCATATTCACTATACACTAAACTAGACCTTGGAGAATTGAAACCAACCAGAATAAGCATACAACTAGCCGATAGATCAATAAAATATCCTAGAGGGATAATGGAGAACATGCTAGTTAAAGTTGGTACTTTAGTATTTCCAGTAGATTTTGTTGTTTTGGACATGGAAGAAGATTCTCAAGTTCCTCTCATATTAGGAAGACCATTCTTAAACACGGCTAAAGCAATGATAGACGTGTTCGGTAAGAAATTGACCCTAAGTATAGAGGATGAAAGTGTTACCTTTTCAGTTGATAGAGCAATGCAACAACCACAATCTGCAGATGATACATGTTATTATATTCAAACTATAGATGCACATGCAGAATTATTAGAAGAATTTCCAGAACTACAAGGAACAGGAGAATGTTCTTTAGGAGAAGGTAATGAACCAATTGATGAAGCTGAAATGTTAGCTACACTTATAGCTAATGGATATGAACCAACAACAGAAGAAATTCAAATGCTAAAAGAAGAAGACAGATATCGATACAAATCATCGATAGAAGAACCTCCGAAATTAGAGTTAAAGCCACTTCCAAACCATTTGGAATACGCTTATTTACATGGTGAATCTGAATTACCTGTAATAATATCGTCTTCTCTTACTGAAAATGAGAAATCACAACTCATTTCTGTGTTGAAAGCTCATAAACCAGCCATTGCATGGAAGATTCATGATATTAAATGAATAAGTCCTTCGTATTGCACACATAAAATCCTTATGGAAGAAGGTCATAAAACGTATGTGCAACGCCAACGAAGACTAAATCCTAATATGCAAGATGTAGTAAAAAAAGAGATTATTAAACTGCTAGATGCAGGTTTAATTTATCCAATTTCTGATAGTCCATGGGTAAGCCCAGTTCAATGCGTGCCTAAGAAGGGTGGCATGATGATAATGCTAAAAACGAACATATATTTCATAGCATTATTCCTCAAGAAAGACAAGCTTTTAGTTGCAATTGTTCTATTTAAAAGTGATATTCGTTTAAATAATAAAAGGTGAAGACAAAAGACAGATTCGACGAATTGAAGACGCAAACGACCAAAAAGCTCAAAAGTACAAAAGACAATCAAAGAGGTTCCAATTATTGATAAGAAACGTCTCGAAATTACAAGAGTACAAGATTCAAAAAGCAAAGTACAAAATATAAAATTGTACGCAAGGACGTTCGAAAATCCGGAACCGGGACCAGAGTCAACTCTCAACGCTCGACGCAACGGACTAAAAATTACAAGTCAACTATGCACATAAATATAATATAATATTTAAATAATTCTTATAATTATTTATATATTATAATAAATAATAAAAACCGTCGGCAAGAAAGACTCCAAACCAGAGTGAGCTGTAATTGCAAACTCCGTGACTCGCGGAGTTTGAAGGCCAAAAGGGCCGCGAGTCACGGAGCCCCAAAAGTCGAAAATCCCTATAAAGCTCGCGCATTCTGATCGTAAAAATTCACCAAAAATATATCCATCTCTCTATCTATATCGTATATATTTATATTTATATTTTAATTTTAATTTTAATTTTAATTTTAATTTTAATCCTAATAATAAGGGTATGTTAGCAAATGTTGTAAGGGTGTAAGTCGAAATTCTGTCCGTGTAACGCTACGCTATTTTTAATCATTGTAAGTTATGTTCAACCTTTTTATATTAATGTCTCGTAGCTAAGTTATTATTATGCTTATTTAATCCGAAGTAATCATGATGTTGGGCTAATTACTAAAATTGGGTAATTGGGCTTTGTATCATAATTGGGGTTTGGACAAAAGAACGACACTTGTGGAAATTAGACTATGGGCTATTAATGGGCTTTATATTTGTTTAACTAAATGATAGTTTGTTAATGTTAATATAAAGATTTACAATTGGGCGTCCCTATAAATTACCATATACACTCAATCGGACACGATGGGCGGGGTATTTATATGTACGAATAATCGTTCATTTAACCGGACACGGGAATGGATTAATAGCCACTAGAATAATTAAAACAGGGGTGAAATTATGTACAAAGGACACTTGGTATAATTGATAACAAAATATTAAAACCTTGGGTTACACTCAGTCGACATCCTGGTGTAATTGTTAAACAAAGTATTAAAATCTTGTTACAGTTTAAATCCCCAATTAGTTGGAATATTTAACTTCGGGTATAAGGATAATTTGACGAGGACACTCGCACTTTATATTTATGACTGATGGACTGTTATGAACAAAAACCAGACGGACGTATTAAATAATCCAGGACAAAGGACAATTAACCCATGGGCATAAAACTAAAATCAATACGTCAAACATCATGATTACGGAAGTTTAAATAAGCATAATTCTTTTATTTCATATTTAATTTCCTTTATTTTATATTTAATTGCACTTCTAATTATCGCATTTTTATTGTTATTTTATTGCACTTTTAATTATCGTACTTTTTAATTATCGCAAGTTTATTTTATCGCACTTTTATTATTCGCAATTTCATTATCGTTATTTACTTTACACTTTAATTTAAGTCTTGTATTTATTTTTATTATTTTAAATTTGGTTTTAACTGCGACTAAAGTTTTAAAATCGACAAACCGGTCATTAAACGGTAAAAACCCCCCTTTATAATAATAATAATATTACTTATATATATATATTTGTATTTTTATAAAAGTAAACTAATATAGCGTTAAGGTTTGTTTAAAAAGATTCCCTGTGGAACGAACTGGACTTACTAAAAACTACACTACTGTACGATTAGGTACACTGCCTATAAGTGTTGTAGCAAGGTTTAAGTATATCCATTCTATAAATAAATAAATATCTTGTGTAAAATTGTATCGTATTTAATAGTATTTCTTGCTAAAATATAATACTATTTCATATACCCCTCGCCGCACATCAAGTTATTTTTGGAGCCGCTGCCGGGGAGTCTCTTAAAATCCGGAAGCGCAACGCTACATAAAAAAAAAAGATTTTTAGTTTACTTTTATTAAAATTCATTTTTATAAAAATACGTTTTAAATATTCGAAAATATAAAAAAAAATAATATAAATATATATAAATCTATTTTTTTAGATTGTTATAAAGTATTTTATTTTTATCTTAGTTATTAAAGATAAGTTTTATCTAAATTATATAAAAAAAAATTTAGATTATATAAACAGAAAATATAAAAACAGAAAATAAAAAAAAAATAAAGAAAAACGCGTCGAATTTAAATAACCTGTCAGTTGAAAACTGGAACCCCGCGAGTCGCGGGGTTTGAAGCTTTGAATATCGCAAGTCGCGGAGCTGCTCTGACACGCTGACAGAACCCTAATTTCACATTAATTACGGATTATATTATAATTATTAATATAAAACCCTAATTAGGTTTTAATTAATTATTAATTTTAGTTTTTATTATTATTTTGTTTAATTAGTTTAATTAAAATATTAAATTAATAGTTTTAATAAATAAATAATATAAAAATAATATTTTTATAAAATTTGTACTTTTTACAACTTTTTGTATATTTTTATATTTTATTCCTTTTTAATCGTTTTAGCGTAATATTTGTATTTTTCGCTCATATTTAGTTTTAAACTTAGTTTTTGCCATAGTTATTTTTACTTCTAGATTTTTAGGCTTTGCCGTAGAATTCCTTAAGTGCTTTTTCTTTAGACTAAGATTTAGGTGCTTTAGAATTTTGCGACGCCTTTTTAAGTTTTAGTTTCTTTTTAAGTTATTTCCATTTGGGATATAGTTTTTTCTGTAAGCTTTAATATTTTTAGACACCTTTTACTATGTATCAATTATCATTCCAATTAGTAATCTCAATTTGCGATTATAATTTTAAGTTAGTTGTAGTAATAAGGTTAGGTTAGTCAAGTATTTTTAAGTTTTATAAGTTTCTTTAATTTTTCCGTCACCTTTTTTTTTCAACCATTTTTCTTTTTCGACATTTTTCCGACGAACTCTTTTTCTTTCTTATTTCTCGCTATTCTAGTTTTAGGACATAGATTTTTATTCTACTTCTTATCTAAATTTCTTAAAATTACGAAAATTTATTTTAAGTGGTTAAATTGATAGACATCAAAATTTTCTGGTTCGTAGTAATAGTTGGATTTGTACGTGGACCGGGTTATTGGAGCCAAATAGTCCTCAATTATATTGAGACCAAACGAATCCTGCCCCTCTGCTGCATCTTTTGGCTATTCGAAACGTGGGCAAAATGAGAAAAGTCTATTGATTGGATAACTTATTATAATTTTTCTTTCCTTTTAAAAACTAATAGGATATTCAGTGAATGCACCGAGCAAGACGTTCACCACCTTTTGTACGTTCACCACCTGTAACTAGATCAAGACATTTAGCAAATATAACCGCCGTTGATTTTTCTTTAGAATCGTCATCCAGTCGACCAAGTACTCCAGTTCAAATTTCCGATAATCCATTTTTTGAACCCGACCTCACAATTGAGAATCCGGAGAATATTCAGGAACGATTCATAGATCCTGAACCACTAAACTTTCCTCCGGAACCATCAATCATTCAAACAGAGATTGTTGATGAACGAACCATTAAATCAGAATCCTCTAGTGATTCCGATTCAACAAATTCAATTATGGAGAATCTGGAACCTTTAAGTATGGAAGACCGAATGAGAGCTAAACGCACTGGCCAAGGTCACGCAATTACTCATCCAGACATTAATGCGCCAGATTATGAAATCAAAGGACAAATTCTACACATGGTGACTAATCAATGCCAATTTAGTGGTGCGCCGAAGGAAGATCCAAATGAACATTTACGTACCTTTAATAGGATCTGCACACTATTTAAAATCCGAGAAGTGGAGGATGAACAGATATATCTCATGTTATTTCCCTGGACTTTAAAGGGAGAAGCCAAAGATTGGCTGGAATCGTTACCTGAAGGGGCGATCGATACATGGGATGTTTTAGTTGATAAATTTCTTAAACAATTCTTTCCTGCATCTAAAGCCGTAAGACTTCAAGCAGAAATTGTTACGTTCACACAGAAACCGAATGAAACTCTATATGAGGCGTGGACTAGATATGGAAAGTTATTAAGAGGATGTCCGCAACATGGTTTAGATACCTGTCAAATAGTACAAATATTCTACCAAGGATGCGACATCACTACAAGAAAAGACATAGATATAGCAACTGGTGGTTCTATTATAAAGAAAACCGAAACTGATGCTTACAAAATTATTGATAACACTGCTTCCCACTCACATGAGTGGCACCAAGAAAAAGATATCATTAGATCATCTAAAGTAGCAAGAGCTGATTCTAGCCATGACTTAGATTCCATTTCCGCAAAGATAGATGCTGTGGAGAGACGAATGGAAAAGATGACTAAAGATATTCACTCAATACGAATTAGTTGTGAGCAGTGTGGAGGACCACATTTGACAAAAGATTGTCTCAGTATTGAATTAACAATGGAACAAAGAGAGAATATTTCATACATAAACCAAAGGTCTGGAAATAATTATCAGAATAATTATCAACCGCCAAGACCAATTTACAATCAAAACCAGAATTATAACCGAAATATTCCATACAACAACCAACAAGGTCCTAGCAATCAACAAGTATCCAATAATACTTACAATCAGCAAAGACCTAATTTTCAAAACAAACCACCACAACAAACCGATGATAAAAGGCCGAATTTAGAAGATATGATGACGAAGCTAGTTGAAACTCAAACGCAGTTTCTCACATCTCAGAAACAAACAAATGAACAAAATGCTCAAGCATTTAGAAATCAACAAGCTTCTATTCAAAATCTAGAACAAGAAGTGAGTAACCTAGCAAGGTTAATAGGTGAAAGAAAACCGGGAAGTCTACCTAGTGATATAAATGCTAACCCCCGGAATGAAACAGCTAAATCTATTACCACAAGAAGTGGTACAACACTTAAACCACCGGAAATACCTGTAACTTCTGATGAAGCTATTCCTACGCCACAAGAACCACAACCTGATCAAGATAAGGAAAAAGAACTGGTAGTTGAAAAGGTTAATGAATATAACACAGCTAAGGATAAACCTTATATTAAACCATACCAACCACCACTTCCTTACCCGAGTAAAATGAAGAAAGAGAAACTTGAAGCCGAGCAATCCAAATTTTTGGATATGTTTAAACAGATAAATGTAAATCTTCCTTTCATTGATGTGATTTCAGGAATGCCTAGATATGCTAAATTCTTGGAAGATCTAATCTCAAATAGAAAGAAAATGGAAGAACTCTCGGCTGTTACTATGAATGCTAATTGTTCAGCAGTGCTGTTGAATAAGATACCAGAAAAACTATCTGATCCAGGAAGTTTCACAATTCCATGTTTTCTGGGTAGTCTTAGTTCAATAGAAGCATTGGCAGACTTAGGTGCTAGTATAAATTTAATGCCGTATTCACTATACACTAAACTAGACCTTGGAGAATTGAAACCAACCAGAATAAGCATACAACTAGCCGATAGATCAATAAAATATCCTAGAGGGATAATGGAGAACATGCTAGTTAAAGTTGGTACTTTAGTATTTCCAGTAGATTTTGTTGTTCTGGACATGGAAGAAGATTCTCAAGTTCCTCTCATATTAGGAAGACCATTCTTAAACACGGCTAAAGCAATGATAGACGTGTTCGGTAAGAAACTGACCCTAAGTATAGAGGATGAGAGTGTTACCTTTTCAGTTGATAGAGCAATGCAACAATCACAATCTGCAGATGATACATGTTATTATATTCAAACTATAGATGCACATGCAGAATTATTAGAAGAATTTCCAGAATTACAAGGAACAGGAGAATGTTCTTTAGGAGAAGGTAATGAACCAATTGATGAAGCTGAAATGTTAGCTACACTTATAGCTAATGGATATGAACCAACAACAGAAGAAATTCAAATGCTAAAAGAAGAAGACAGATATCGATACAAATCATCGATAGAAGAACCTCCGAAATTAGAGTTAAAGCCACTTCCAAACCATTTGGAATACGCTTATTTACATGGTGAATCTGAATTACCTATAATAATATCGTCTTCTCTTACTGAAAATGAGAAATCACAACTCATTTCTGTGTTGAAAGCTCATAAACCAGCGATTGCATGGAAAATTCATGATATTAAAGGAATAAGTCCTTCGTATTGCACACATAAAATCCTTATGGAAGAAGGTCATAAAACGTATGTGCAACGCCAACGAAGACTAAATCCTAATATGCAAGATGTAGTTAAGAAAGAGATTATTAAACTGCTAGACGCAGGTCTAATTTATCCAATCTCTGATAGTCCATGGGTAAGCCCAGTTCAATGCGTGCCTAAGAAGGGTGGCATGACTGTCATTACAAATGAGAAAAATGAGCTTATTCCTACTAGGACTGTAACAGGATGGCGTGTGTGTATTGATTATAGAAAATTAAATGACGCCACCAGAAAAGATCACTTTCCCTTACCTTTCATAGATCAAATGTTGGAAAGATTAGCCGGAAATAGTTACTATTGTTTCCTAGATGGATTTTCCGGATATTTTCAAATTCCAATAGCACCCGAAGATCAAGAGAAAACCACATTCACGTGCCCTTATGGTACTTTTGCTAACAAACGCATGCCATTTGGACTTTGTAACGCCCCTGCAACCTTTCAAAGGTGTATGATGGCGATTTTTCACGACATGATAGAAGAATGCATGGAAGTTTTCATGGATGACTTTTCAGTCTTCGGTGATACATTTGAATCATGTCTAGTTCATCTGGAACGAATGCTTATTAGATGCGAAAAATCAAATCTAGTACTTAATTGGGAGAAATGCCATTTCATGGTTAAAGAAGGCGTCGTTCTTGGTCATAAAATTTCAAAAGAAGGAATTGAAGTGGATAGAGCTAAAGTAGATGTAATTGCTAAACTTCCACATCCCACCAATGTTAGAGGAGTTAGGAGTTTTCTAGGGCATGCCGGTTTTTACCGACGTTTCATAAAAGATTTTTCTAAAATTGCCACTCCTATGAATAAACTCCTAGAAAAGGATGCTCCATTCATCTTTTCAGATGAGTGTATCAAATCTTTTAATATTCTTAAAGAAAAACTCACTAATGCGCCGATCATGATAACACCAAATTGGAATCTACCATTTGAACTAATGTGTGATGCAAGTGATTTTGCAATGGGAGCCGTTTTAGGACAAAGGATTGAAAAACGATTTCAACCTATATATTATGCTAGTAAGACGTTACAAGGAGCACAAACAAACTATACAACTACTGAAAAAGAACTCCTTGCTATTGTCTTTGCTTTTGACAAATTTCGATCATATCTCGTTCTAGCAAAAACGGTGGTCTATACCGACCATTCTGCTCTTAGATACCTATTTTCAAAACAAGATGCTAAACCAAGATTAATCCGTTGGATCTTATTCTTACAAGAGTTTGATATTGAAATCCGAGATAAAAGAGGAGCAGAAAATCTCGCCGCTGATCATCTTTCTCGTCTTGAAAATCCCGAATTAGAAGTTCTAAATGAATCGGCCATACAAGACAACTTTCCTGATGAATATCTATTGAAGATAGATTATAAAGAAATCTCATGGTTTGCAGACTATGCAAACTACTTAGTTTGTGGATTCCTTGAAAAAGGATTATCGTACCAAAAACGAAAGAAATTCTTCAGTGATATAAAACACTATTTCTGGGAAGATCCACATCTGTTTAAAAGTTGTCCCGATGGAATAATACGCCGATGTGTATTTGGAGATGAAGCTAGTAAAATATTAAACCATTTTCACACAGGACCAACAGGAGGGCATTATGGGCCTCAACTAACAGTAAGAAAAGTTTATGATGCTGGATTCTATTGGCCTACAATTTACAAAGACGCACACCTACTTTGCAAATCCTGTGATGCTTGTCAAAGGGCCTAAAAAATAAGTCAACGTGATGAAATGCCACAAAATGTCATCCAAGTATGTGAAGTATTTGACATTTGGGGTATTGACTTTATGGGTCCATTTCCAAAATCTCATAATAATCTATATATACTCGTAGCCATTGATTATGTATCTAAATGGGCGGAAGCACAAGCTCTCCCAACTAACGATGCACGAGTTGTAGTCAACTTTTTAAAACGTCTTTTTGCAAGGTTTGGAACACCGAAAGCTTTAATAAGTGATCGGGGTACTCATTTCTGTAATAATCAACTTGAGAAAGTTCTTAAAAGATATGGAGTAACTCATAAAATCTCCACCGCATATCATCCACAAACAAGTGGACAAGTTGAAAATATCAACCGAGCTTTAAAACGTATTCTAGAGAAAACCGTAGGATCAAATCCGAAGGAATGGTCCATTAAATTGGAGGATGCACTCTGGGCTTTTAGAACAGCCTACAAAACTCCAATTGGAACCACACCTTTTAGACTTGTTTATGGAAAAGCATGTCATCTTCCAGTAGAAATTGAACACAAAGCATTTTGGGCTTTGAAGACATGTAATCTTGATTTACATGAAGCTGGACGTCTACGATTAAGTCAACTAAACGAATTAGAAGAATTAAGACATGAAGCATACGAAAATTCGTTAATCTATAAAGAAAGAACGAAGAAATGGCATGATAAAAGAATCAGAAGTTCAAAAGAATTTAAAGAAGGAGACAGAGTTCTTCTTTTCAATTCACGATTCAAGCTATTTCCTGGAAAATTGAAATCAAGATGGTCTGGACCATTCATAGTCAAAAGAGTTTTCCCATACGGAACGATAGAATTAATAAATTCAAATGGGATTGAATTTAAAGTTAATGGTCACAGAGTTAAACACTACATACATAGTCCGATGGAAGTCGACAACGAAGTTAATCACAATTTCGACACCACAGCTAACTAAGTGTGGGGAGAATCAAGTCTTTAAAGGATAATATGTATTTCTGTTAGAGTTAGATTGTCTGTTTTCGTGTAGTTCTCGAAAATGGTACCCGAATGGTCTTTCCCTAGCAGACCCTAAAGAACTAGTCTTCTCCCCCCATTCTGAATTTTTATTTTTTTAGGTTTTTACAAAATGAAGACTGCCTGTGAACTAAACCATGGTCTAATGCTACACCCTTTGATCACTAAACGTAATAATGACATACTACCGAGTGAACTAGTATCAGTAATTAGAGAAAGAATGGACGGAGTTAGAAAAGAATCCAGATGCGAAGATAATAAGTTACAATTTGGTAAAGGAAAATCAAAATCCGCAGCGAAAAGAAGAGCACGACACCTAGAAAGATGTCACAAATGCGGAAAATGGTCACATGGAGGTAAATGTTCAAATAATCAAACCTATTCAAACACCGAATTTGTTACTTTATGCAGAGACGGACCGTTCATATGTTTAGAAGAAAAGACACTGAATGCTCGAGGTTACGCCTATGTAGCTATGGAAAACCAATTAAACCGACTATCTTATGAATGGGATAGATCATATAACTAAGAAATCTATTTCACAGGTATGTCTGTACAGTTTTTATTTTTATTTTTTATTTTTAACCTTTTGATAATGAACGCTAATTTGTTCGCTAAAAAATATTAAATTGGTATTAAATAAAATTAGGTTTGGCGACCGAAATTATTGATATCATTCAAAAATTTATTACATCACTGCGAAATTTAACGTTTATTCTTAAGGTATAAATATCTTTAATCAATCAACCCAAAATATTTCAAAAATTCGTCATGAGTTAAATTAGGTCTTGGAACCGAAATTACTTTACCGAAAAGAGGGGCGCATATTTTTGATAATATTTGATTGATTAAAGTGGGATAAAAAAAGCCAAAAAGATTTTTAATTTTATTTTTACCATGTTTTTAAAATTAATATAGAAATCTTAAATTAATATTATAAACTTTGTAAAAACAATATTTTTAAAATTGTAAATATTGGAAAAATTAAAATAAATTTGGTGTGAATTTATAATATGATTTTTTAAATTAAGTTTGGTGTGAATTTTTTAAAAAAATATGAATTTTATTTTTATACATTTTAGATTTTAAGTTTGGTAAGAATTTTTAATATTAATTTTGAATTTTATGTAATTTTATATTTAAATTGTGTGAATTTAAAAACAAAAATTTACTTTATCTCATTAAGTTAAAAATATGATTTTTAAAATTCGTCGTAAGTTGAAGACTAGGTCTTTGAACCGAAATTGCTTTACCCGAGGGAGGGACGAGAACTTTTATTATCATTATTTTTAATCATATTGAATTAAAGTATGCCAAAAACATAAAAAAAAAAAAAAATTACCAAACTCCGCGACTCGCGGAGTTTGGAGGTTTAATCCCCGCGAGTCGCGGGAGGACCGGATTACAGAAAAAAAATAAAGAGCTGCAACAGCTCAGTTTCACTCCCCACAACAGAAAATACTGCGAACATACTCCACAAAAACCCGAAAAATACACCCCAAATTCACAATTTTTAACCGTTAATCATCAAATCTTTTGCTAAAATCATGTTGAGAAGGATGCTATCTAGGAATTACTCAAGAAAAACGGTAAATTTCTACACCTAAACACCATTTAATCCGAAATTTGGTGTTCTTGAGCAATTTTTTCCCCAATTTGATTTTGATGCTTTTTAGTGTAATTAGGCTTAAATTGTTTATGTATTATGCTTGTATAACCTAGATTGATGCTGTTTAACATGATTAGAAGCCTTAAACTTCAAATTTTGAATAATCTAGGGTTTGTGTTCTTGAGCAAATTTGGGGCTTTTTGATATAAACAGGTTATGACCGATTTTTGTCATGAATTGTTGCTAAATTAAGTAGTTTAACATGTCTAGGTAGTTAAATGATCCAAACTTTGAGCCTAAACATGATTTTGAGAATTAAAGTGGACTTTTTCAAGTCTAAAAATTCATGAACTTGATTTTTGAAAGATAATGCCATTTGAGACTTGTTTAATTGCTAGTAATGATTATTTTGACATGTTATTTGAGTTGAATGCTTATGAACTTGGCGAACATTTTCGTATATGCTTATTTGAAAAAGTGTAGATTTGATGAAAATGTGAAAATGAGCTTAAGTTTGATATAAATTGATCATGTCATTGTGATTATTTTGATTGATGATTTTGCTGACACTAATGCATATTTGGATGCACAAAAATTGTGTTTGATGTGTTTTGCAGACTGAAAGGGGTGAATCTTCATCCCAAGCCCGCAATGCTCCTGCTGAGAACGCGGAACAACAGGAGGTGGATAACTACTACAAGCAGGATATACCTCATCCAGTCATGACCTTTTCTGATATGCACTTGGAAGAGTTGCACCCGAACCTGAGATTTGACAGACTTTGGATAGATTATCCAAAATATCAAAGGGGTTTGCATACTCTTCATTCTAAGGTTGTTGAGGTACCGAGGATCATAGAATGGGGACCCTTAGAAGCTGTAGAATTGGCCGGGCCAATTAGGGAATTACTTGTACAGAGGTATGGTAATTCTACTTTTAATGACTGGGTACGTTTATTCACCATGCGTAGACCTGTATATAAAGTATGGTGTGAAGAATTGTTGTGTAGTATAGAGTTGAATGATCGGGTAGCTAGTTTAACCGATCGTTCTTTTATTAGATTTTTGTTAGGCGGTTCGATGCGCCACATGTCTTTACTAGACATGGCTCAGGCTTTACGTATATATACGCATGAGGAGTTAGCATCTGCCGATTGTAGAGGGTTGATACTAAACGGTAGAAAGATAGATGAAAATTTTGATACACACGGTGTGTGGAGTTAAATGACAAGCCATCACCGTTTCAAAGGGGGAAATTACTCTTATTTGGATATAGATAGAGCCGAATTAAGAGTGATTCATAGGTTTTTAGCTAATTCGATTACACAAAGGGGTAAGAACAAGGAAAAAGTAAATGAACAGGATTTGTTTTACCATATGTGTATTCGAGACCCACAAAGCGCTGTAAGTATACCGTATTGTGTGGGTTATTATTTATCAGCTATGGTTCGGGGGATGAGACCGCATAGCATAATAGGAGGTGGTATTTTTATTACTTTGATTGGTGAATATCTCAGTGTGGATATAAGTCGGGGGGGATTATTAGTAGAAGAACCAGAACCCCGCGATACTATAGGTTTAAATGTATACCATGGTGCGAAAGTTTTGAAGAGGCGAAATAACGCTGCAGTACCATACCATGGTAGACATCCACAGGTTGAGAGAAACCAACAGCAAGGTAATGTAGGAGGGGGGAATGAGATGCAAGAAATGCAAAGGTTTATAGCTTCTCAGGAATACGAAAATGCTAGACAGAGAGCATTTGAAGATTGGCAAGTTCATCAGAACCAAATCATAGCTCATTGCCAACATATAGGTAGAAACTATATTCCTACACCGAAACCCATCTTCCCTCCCTGGTCTATAGAGATGCAGCCACCATATCCTACGTACAACCCTGCCGAAGCATTCTATAACACCTATGGTTATGCCTGGAACCCCTATTGGTACCAATATCATCCCTGGTCTACTTATTTTTTTTATTTTTTTTTTGTAATTTATAATTATTGATACGTTTAATACTTTTGTTAATATTGTAATCATTTTTATAATTATCTAACTTTTATTCTTAGATTTTAATAATTTTTGAATGTGGGGTAATATACCAAACTTCAAAAATATGTATATATGTTTGCAGTTTATCTTATGTACACAACAGGGTAAAACAACGCATTTTCAAAGACTGGCATTAAGTTCAGCAAAAGCAACTAATTT
This sequence comes from Rutidosis leptorrhynchoides, assembly GCF_046630445.1. Classification (NCBI taxonomy): domain Eukaryota; kingdom Viridiplantae; phylum Streptophyta; class Magnoliopsida; order Asterales; family Asteraceae; genus Rutidosis; species Rutidosis leptorrhynchoides. The sequence goes on from NC_092334.1 coordinate 112,421,679, forward strand.
TGACGACAAGATGCAAAATATATGTGAAATAACAACAAGACGAAATGAACAAATGATGTGCACCATTTATCATTCAGCAAACAAACGCCAATATATTTGGAAACTTTGATAAAAATTTAATCATTTTCACACAAATCACCCTCAATAATTTAAATTATTACTGATTTCTTGCAAATGAGGGCATTGCAAGATCTTAAGTGTGGGAAGGGGTTAAATTCTTTCGGATTTTAAATTTTTTTACTTTATACACTTGGTTACCATTAAAAATACTAGTAAAGCAGTAGTTGTATTAGAATCTAGTGCTCTCTGATAATAAAGAACAGCCCTAGTCTTATATACTGACTACCCAATTCTAGTAAAATTTTTCAAAATTTTCAATTAAATGAACTCAAAATCATGTTTATACATATTTATGAACGATAAAACTAGGTTTTAACACCGAAATTATTGTTACCTCAAAAAGGACATAAATTGAGAAACAAACCAAAATGTTAAAATTCATTTAAAATGGAATAGAGGACGATAAAAAGGAAAATAAAAGCCAAGTGTGGGAAAATTTACCAAGTTATCTTAAACATATGTCACATATATCTGTAACAAATAACTGAAAATACTTTTGCTTTGGACTAAACTAAACTGTTTTACCCGATGAAAGAAAAGAAAAGATGGATCTACACGATGAATAATTCCATCATTAAAAGGAAGTAAAGTCTTCCGAAAAAGACACGCGCTTCTTGATTTAGGTCATGAAGATGTCGTCCAGACCAGCTGTAGGTTGACAAAAAATCTAGAAAAGTCATCACTAAAATCAGCAGGAAATCCACGGACCTCAGCATTAAACAGGGTCGCCAAGTGGTCAGATTTATCCTAACCATGAGAAGGATTTATCTCGTACAATGGGGGGGCACCATGCAAATTAGCTGGATAAGACTAATGAATCAGATCCCCAGAAAGGATAATCTCCTTAAAGATTAAAAATCAGCTTTTAAGACTGATATTACTCAATCCTAGAGATTGACCTTAAAGATTGAGAATTACAAACTCATGGAATTCAATGATATCTAAACTCGAGCTTGAACGAGAAAATATTTTGATCAAAATTACAAACCGATTTGTTTTCTGAAAACCCTATTTTCAATGCGTTCATTACCATTGAACGTAAAATCCTAGGAATTCACCTGGAATTCATTAGGTCACCTAAACTAAATCGGGTGTCAACCGTAAGAACGGTGGTTGCATAGTGGTCAAAGACAGGACCTTGTGCCATACCGAAAAATCATAAGGGTGAGCTTTACTATTGCTCCTACCAAGGATAGTAATTGCGTCCGACACGTTATAGACCATAATTAAAAGCATGTCAGGGGACATTGCCTTAACAGTTGCTTGTTCAACGCTTTCCTTTACAACCGGACGGTAGTTTACCGAAAGGTAATATACGGGACAAGTAAACTGGACGTGTTGCTTTCTAAATACAAGGTTAGCAAGTGGGTGACACAAAACCATAAGTTTTGAGCTAAAATTTTCAAATCTGAAACCCACCAAACCCACAAAAATATTTTGCAAACACCAGTAAAGGGTTATTCCGGAAAACTTATCTAGGGTAAAAACTAGATTTAATTTTCAAAAGATCAAATGTTTTCATAAAGATCCAATTTCCTTAATGGATCTAAATTTTTATAGTCATGTGGGACTGTAAATCATATCGTTACTATCATTGTTTATACCACCGTATAGAAATCACTGATGTACAAAGTGTGAAGAATAAAGAAGTGATTCTAGTATTTCAAGACGATATTGCTTGAGGACAAGAAACGCTCAAGTGTGGGAATAATTGATAATGCTAAAAACGAACATATATTTCATAGCATTATTCCTCGAAAAAGACAAGCTTTTAGTTGCAATTGTTCTATTTACAAGTGATATTCGTTTAAATAATAGAAGGTGAAGACAAAAGACAGATTCGACGAATTGAAGACGCAAACGACCAAAAAGCTCAAAAGTACAAAAGACAATCAAAGAGGTTCCAATTATTGATAAGAAACGTCTCGAAATTACAAGAGTACAAGATTCAAAACGCAAAGTACAAGATATTAAATTGTACGCAAGGACGTTCGAAAATCCGGAACCGGGACCAGAGTCAACTCTCAACGCTCGACGCAACGGACTAAAAATTACAAGTTAACTATGCACATAAATATAATATAATATTTAAATACTTCTTATAATTATTTAATATATTATATTTATTTAAAACCGTCGGTAAACAAAGAGCCAAACTCCTCTGAGCTGTAATTTCAAACTCCGCGACTCGCGGAGTTTGAAGGCAAAATTGGCCGCGAGTCGCGGACCCCCAAAATGAGAAACTGCCTATAAAGCCAACCGAATTCTGAGCATTTTTCATAATCTATCTTTCTCTTTTCTCATTCATACGTAAAATATATATATATATATATTTTTAATTTTAATTTTAATTTTAATCCTAATAATAAGGGTATGTTAGCGAATGTTATAAGGGTGTAAGTCGAAATTCTGTCCGTGTAACGCTACGCTATTTTTAATCATTGTAAGTTATGTTCAACCTTTTTATATTAATGTCTCGTAGCTAAGTTATTATTATGCTTATTTAATCCGAAGTAATCATGATGTTGGGCTAATTACTAAAATTGGGTAATTGGGCTTTGTACCATAATTGGGGTTTGGACAAAAGAACGACACTTGTGGAAATTAGACTATGGGCTATTAATGGGTTTTATATTAACTAAACAATACCTTGTTAATTTAATATACAAACTTATAATTTGACGTATTTATATATAACCACATACGCTTGACTGGGTACGGTGGGCGGGATATCTATAAATACCAATAAATTTTACCGAATACGGAACTGGATTAATAGTTAATAAACTTGTTGAAACAGGGGTGAATTACATTCAAGGGTAATTGGTGTAATTGTTAACAAAGTAGTAAAACCTTGGTTTACACGCAGTCGATAACCTGGTGTATTCATTAAACAAAGTATTAAAACCTTGTTACAATTCGAATCCCCAATTAGTTGGAATATTTGACTTCGGGAATAAGAATAATTTGACGAAGGCTTTCGCTCTTTATATTTATGACTGATGGACTATTATGGACAAATCCGTATGGACATATTAAATAATCCAGGACAAAGGACAATTAACCCATGGGCATAAAACTAAAATCAACACGTCAAACATCATGATTACGGAAGTTTAAATAAGCATAATTCTTTTATTTTATATTTAATTTCCTTTATTTTATATTTAATTGCACTTCTAATTATCGCATTTTTTATTGTTATTGTATTTAATTGCACTTTTAATTATCGTACTTTTTAATTATCGCAAGTTTATTTTATCGCACTTTTATTATTCGCAATTTCATTATCGTTATTTACTTTATGCTTTAATTTAAGTCTTGTATTTATATTTATTATTTTACATTTGGTTTTAACTGCGACTAAAGTTTTAAAATCGACAAACCGGTCATTAAACGGTAAAAACCCCCCTTTATAATAATAATAATATTACTTATATATATATATATATATATATTTGTATTTTTATAAAAGTAAACTAATATAGCGTTAAGCTTTGTTTAAAAAGATTCCCTGTAGAACGAACCGGACTTACTAAAAACTACACTACTGTACGATTAGGTACACTGCCTATAAGTGTTGTAGCAAGGTTTAAGTATATCCATTCTATAAATAAATAAATATCTTGTGTAAAATTGTACCGTATTTAATAGTATTTTCTGTAAAAATATAAGCTATTTTATATACTACCCCGCTGCACATCAGTTACTGTATGATGATTCTATGGTATTTGTACCTGATTGCATTACTTAATAAACATGTGATGTGTTTATTCCATGTTGGTTACCATATACTGTATTATTACTATTTGAATACTGGATTTTGACTTGAGTCAAAATTTTTGTTTAGAACATCATGGCCAACGGAAGATCAACACCGACCACAGCCCAAATCGAGGAAATGATTGTCGAAAGGGTAGCCGCAGCCATTGCGGAAATGCAACCCGAAGCCCCGCCGCCATCGGTTATTCAGCCCATTCATAATGGGTGCACGTACAAAGAGTTCCAAAGCTGCAAGCCCCATAAATTTAGTGGAAAGGAGGGGCCAGTTGGTCTCACTAGGTGGTTTGAAAAACTAGAATCTGTATTCCGAGTTAGCAACTGCTCAGAGGCAAACAAGACAAAATATGCCTCTTGTACACTGGCGGATGGCGCCCTCACTTGGTGGAACACAATGGCTCAAGCCAAGGGTATTGATGAGGCGTATGCCACGCCATGGGAAGAATTCAAAGCGGCCATGATCGAAGAGTATTGTCCGAAAACTGAGATACAGAAGATGGAGATTGAGTTTATGCAGTTGAAGGTTGTGGGGAACGATCTCGACGGGTACAATCGTAGGTATTTGGAACTAGCCCTGATGTGTCCTACCATGGTCACCCCGGAATTCAAGCGTATGGAGAGATACTTGTGGGGACTTTCTAAGTCCATTAAGGGAAATGTCACCTCGTCTAAGCCACCTAATGTCCCGGAGGCAATGCGCATGGTGCATACTTTAATGAACCAAATCATCATCGATGAACCGGAGAAGGCTAAGTCTGAAGCGGGTAGTAGTGATAAGTGAAAGTGGGATAACAACAAGGGTAGAGCCTATGATCAAAACCCGGCGAAGCGACATGAGGGTTTCAAAGGAAACAACAACGGTGGGAATCCTAATCTGAACAACAACTCGAACCCCAACTACAAAGGTACCCTACCACAGTGCAAGAGGTGCTACAAGCACCATACCGGGTACTGTAATGTTGTTTGTGAGAAATGCAAAAAGACCGGGCATATTGGCAGGGACTGCAAGATCACCACCATGACTGGAAAGCCAAACCCCACTGGACCGAGAAAGTGTTACGAATGCAGACAAACAGGCCATTTCAGAAATGAGTGTCCCAACAAGCGAAAGGACGGCGGACCACCGCGTGGCAGAGCTTTCTACGTTAATGCAAGGGATGCTCGTGAGAACCCCGACTTGTTGACAGGTATATTCGCTATCAACAATCTTTTAGCTTCTGTCCTATTTGATACTGGTGCCGATAGAAGTTATGTATGTAGACACTTTTGCGATAAGATAAATTGGTCGTTAGTTCCTTTAAAGGAGAGTATGCTTGTAGAGGTAGCCAATGGGAAACTTGAGAAAGTTGACCAAATCAGCCGAGGATCTATTATCAATATAGCTGGTGTGGACTTCGAGATTGACTTGATACCCATTAAGTTGGGAAGCTTTGATGTTATTGTCGATATAGACTGGTTGACCAAGATAAGGGCCGACATTATCTGTGGAGATAAAGCTCTTCGTATACCACAAGGAGATGGTGAGCCACTGATCATTTACGGAGAGAGATGTACCTCGAAGCTGAACCTCATTAGTTGCGTGAAAGATCATGAAGAAAGGACGTCTTGCTGTGCTAGCACATGTGAAAACATTAGAAACTGAGGTGAAGAGTGTGAACGATGTTCGAATTGTGAACGAGTTTTCTGATGTCTTTCCCGAAGAGTTGCCCGGATTACCGCCATCAAGAGCAGTAGAGTTTCAGATCGACTTAGTACCAGGAGCTGCACCTGTAGCTCGCGCATCTTATCGACTCGCAACTTCCGAGATGCAAGAGTTACAAAGCCAACTACAAGAACTACTTGACCGTGGATTTATCCAACCAAGTTTCTCGCCTTGGGGCACACCTGTGTTGTTTGTGAAGAAGAAGGATGGATCCTTCCGTATGTGTATCGACTACCGCGAACTCAACAAATTGACGATCAAGAATCGGTATCCACTTCCCCGTATTGACGATCTTTTTGATCAACTACAAGGATCGAGCGTTTACTCTAAGATCGATTTGCGATCCGGTTATCACCAGTTGAGGGTGAAAGAGAGCGACGTGATGAAGACTACATTCAGAACCCGTTATGGTCATTATGAGTTTCTCGTGATGCCATTCGGTTTAACCAACGCACCTGCCGTGTTCATGGACCTTATGAATTGTGTCTGCAAGCGGTACTTGGATAAATTTGTTATCTTCTTCATAGATGATATCCTCATCTACTCTAAGAGCGAAGAAGAGCATGAGCAACACCTCCGACTAGTACTTGAACTCTTGAGACAAGAGCAACTTTATGCCAAATTCTCCAAGTGTGAATTTTGGTTGAAGGAAGTCCAATTTCTGGGCCATGTTGTGAGCGACCAGGGTATCAAGGTTGATCCCGCCAAGATTGAAGCTATCAGCAAGTGGGAAACCCCCACTACTCCGACGCATATTCGCCAATTTTTAGGCCTCGCCGGTTATTATCGAAGATTTATTGAAGGTTTCTCTCTGATTGTGCGTCCTTTGACCGCGCTGACTCACAAAGGGAAGAAGTTCATTTGGGAACCCGAACAGGAATCTACATTTCAAACCTTGAAAAAGAAGTTAACCACCGCACCTATCTTATCACTTCCTGAAGGCAGTGACGATTTCGTCGTTTATTGCGATGCTTCGAAGAGTGGTTTTAGTTGTGTACTGATGCAACGCACAAAGGTTATTGCCTATGCTTCGCGTCAACTGAAGATTCACGAACGGAACTACACTACTCACGATCTCGAACTTGGAGCCGTTGTCTTTGCGCTCAAATTGTGGAGACTCTATTTGTATGGAACTAAGAGCACTATTTTCACCGACTACAAGAGCCTCTAACACATCTTTGATCAGAAACAACTGAACATGAGACAACGTCGATGGATCGAGACACTGAACGACTATGATTATGAACTTCGTTATCATCCTGGTAAGGCAGATGTTGTAGCCGATGCCTTGAGCCGAAAGGAGAGGATGGCACCTCTTCGTGTTCGGGCACTAAACATCACCATCCATTCAAATCTCAATATCCAGATTCGAGCAGCCCAAGATGAGGCTCTCAAGGAGGAGAATTTATCTCATGAATACTTGAACATTCTCGTCTCTCGATTCAAAGTTAAGGAGACTGGACTCCGATGCTATGCCGGAAGAATTTGGGTACCTCGTTATGGAGATCTACGGAACCTTATATTAGATGAAGCCCACAAGTCGAGATATTCGATTCATCCTGGAGCGGGCAAAATGTGCCACGATCTTAAGGAACAGTATTGGTGGCCCAATCTTAAGAAGAACGTTGCAACTTATGTTGGTAAGTGTTTGACTTGCTCGAAAGTTAAGGCCGAGCATCAGAGGCCCTCTAGATTACTTCAACAACCGGAAATCCCACAATGGAAGTGGGAAAGGATAACAATGGATTTTATCACCAAGCTACCAAAGACGGTGGGCGGATACGATACCATCTGGGTTATCGTTGACCGTCTTACCAAATCACACTTCTTAGCAATGAAGGAAACGGATACGATGGAGAGACTTGCTCAACTATACATCAAATAGGTTGTATCTCGTCATGGTGTACCTTTATCGATCATCTCAGATCGCGACCCCCATTTTGCTTCCAGATTTTGGCGTTCTTTGCAAGAAGCCATGGGAACTCGTCTCGACATGAGTACTGCTTATCACCCACAGACCGATGGTCAGAGCGAATGAACGATTCAGACTTTGGAGAACATGTTGCATGCATGTGTCATTGATTTTGGAAAGGCCTGGGAAAGGCATTTGCCACTAGCCGAATTCTCTTACAACAACAGTTATCACTCGAGCATTAATGCCGCACCTTTTGAAGCGTTGTATGGCCACAAGTGCCGATCTCCTATTTGTTGGGCCGACGTAGGCAAAAATCAAATCACCGGATCCGAGGTAGTCCACGAAACAACGGAAAAGATTGCTCAAATTCAAGCGAGACTTAAGACTGCCCGTGATCGCCAAAAGAGTTATGCTGACCGTAAACGTAAAGACTTTGAATTCAATGTGGGTGACCGTGTAATGTTGAAGGTTGCACCTTAGAAAGGTGTGATTCGTTTTGGAAAGCGCGGAAAGTTAAACCCGCGATATATTGGTCCTTTTGAAATCTTGGAACGTGTTGGACCCGTTGCATACCGTTTGGATCTACCAGTACAATTGAGCTCAGTTCATCCTACTTTTCATGTATCGATTTTGAAGAAGTGTCTTGCTGAACCGAAACATGTCATACCTTTGGAGGAACTTACGATTGACGACAAACTCCACTTCATGGAAGAGCCTGTTGAAATTATGGACCGTGAGGTCAAAACTTTGAAACACAACAAGATTCCGATCGTCTGAGTACGGTGGAATGCCAAACGAGGACCTGAGTTTACCTGGGAGCGAGAGGATCAAATGATGCAAAAGTATCCTCACCTTTTCCCAACTCCTCCATCTACCTCAGCTTAAAATTTCGGGACGAAATTTTCTTTAACAGGTGGGTAATGTAACGACCCTGGATTTTCCAACGTTTAATTAATAATATTTATTATTAATGCTTGTGTTTAATGAATGTATTTTTATACATTTACTTGTTACCATACATGACTTTTAATTGCCCGACACATCTTTGTGACACACGAACTTTTCACGAATAATATTTTCAAATATTATTTACATTCATGATTAATTTTTATTAATCATTTTAATTAACTAAGGTTACTAGTTAATTACTTGGGCTTATTTATTTAATTTGTTACTTACATACATACTTGGGCTTTATATTTGTACATGGACTTAGAAGCCCACCCTACACACTTAATGGATTAAGTAGCCCATTACTATCATGCAAGTATTACTTTGAAACTAAACAAGATTAACTAAGTGTGAGGAATCTAGTTACAAGTTTACTTACACCTTGTTCCCATGCAAACACACCTTATTACCATCTTTTTGAGCCAAATACATGAAAGAACTAGTGGACTATTTCCTTCCCCCTTCCCTTGAGTGAACCGTCGGCCTAGGGACGATAATGGGAGAGTTTTTTTTTTCAATTTTCCTTATTACTTCATTCACTAGATCACTTCACTTCACATACACAAAAATACTTGCACTTTTCTCTCATTTTTCTCTCAAGTTTTCTCTCTAAATTGTGAGTTTCTTTCAAGACTTTCCTCCTTCTTTTCTTGTCTTAAAACCGTGGCCTAAACACTCATCATCATCATTCTTTGATTGTTGTTTTGTTACTTGTTCTTGTTTGTTGATTTCTTACTTGTTGTTGTAGTTGTTACTTACTAGTTATTAAGAATCAAACTCTTTAGTTTGTTCTTCATATTCTCTTGTTTATTCAAGAACATACAAGAACAAAACTTTCTAGTTTATGTTCTACACTTAATGTTTTGAAAGATTGAAAGTTCATGAGTTGTAAAATCATTACTTGTGTTCATGTTTGTAAACTTAAAGTTTACTTTCTTAAGGATCAAGCCTTGGCTTGAATCTTTCCAAGTATGAACAACCATGAACTTGTTACTTGTTTATTTAGCTTATTACTTCATTTCCTTGCATTTTCAATTCGTGATTTGTAGTTTTGTTGGTCAAGAATTACTAGTTAATCTTGATCTCATATTTCTTGAACTAAAGTTAACTTTATAATTTCAAGAACATGGAAGTATAATGTAACAGACTGAAACCGGGGCTAGTTGTAAGTTGTCTATTTTTGCCCTTAGGGTTTGTGCTTAGTCTTAAGTGCTTTTTTTTTAATTAGTGTTTTATTATATTTTTGTTGTGACCAGTTTGTGACAAGGGTCCCAGAACAGGTTTGTTTATTTTAATTGGACCTCGTTTGGGTTACCTAATCTTGTGCGAAAGATATCAGATAACTAGTAAATACCCGTGTGTGATGGGGTATTGTGTTTTAACACAAATAAGAGCTGGTGACCAGCTCCCTTCTTGAAGTTTCCTGATTTTTCATTTCACTCTCTCTCACTAAACCTAACCTCACCATCTCAAACCCTAAATCATTTGATCTCGAATTGAAGCTTGATTTTGGTGTCAAAACGTTCCTTGTGTCATTGTGATTCTAACAAGGTAAGGTTTGTAAGATTTCATGATAAAATCTGTGATTAAATGGGTTTTTAAGTTAGTTTTTGTTAAAATGGGATTTTGTGTCAAATTGGTAGAAATTGATGTTGTTTGTGTTTGAATGTTGTGGGTTTATGTTCCAAACAGTTTAGTGTACGAGTTGTGTTCAGTTTTGGGGTCAAAAACGTGTCCAAAGTCGAGATTTGGTGATTTTGGGTTGAAACCCGTCACTTTGCTGCTGTTGCAGCTGATGAACTACCTTCGGCCGATGGTTGTTGACCATCGACCGATGGTGAGGGACGATCGGCCGGTGGACAGGACCATCGACCGATGGTGTATGACTTCTGACCAGCTGATGTAATTTTAACGATCGGCCGATTGGGGGAGATCATCGAATCGACCGATGGTGTGTTGACGATCGGCCGATGGATGGGACCATCGACCGATGGTCTTAGGCAGTGAAATTTTTACTAAGTGTTGAATTATAGCTGTTATGATGTCCGTGTGTTTTTATGATTTTCAGGATGTAAATTCTGTAAATTCTGAAAATGCGTAAGTGTTAAACATGAAAATTTTAGCGGACGCATTTTTTTACTAATTTTGCTATAATGCGCGGTCAGTATGTCTAACCTTGATGGGAACACTATTCTAACTTGGTTTTTGTTGTTCTCAGGAGATAAGGACAAGGAGGAAGCTCAAAAATAATAACTGAGCAGTTGCTGGTAATTGGTGAGTGGGTCTATCTCCGGATAGAGTTTAAGTAGCATATCATGCTACTGTGGTTGACCTTTTTTACCATGCATAGTGTAGAGATTGCCATGTTAGAATAATATAATATGCCTGATGTTTTGTATGTGAATTATGTGTACACTGTGTGAATGGCACCAGTTAGGCCTAGGGAGACTGGGGACTCGAGATCGTGCCTAGGAGAGGTTAGAGTCCGTATGAGGTCAACCGTGCCTAGGGGAGGTTGGGTCCATAGGCTACTAATTGTGAAGTATAGTGTGAACGATGCACCCCCTGCATCTGGATAACTATACTGTGAAATTGAGTAGCAGGGACTATCGGTAGACTCATGCCCGATCAGCTGGGAGTCGTGTGCTCGTACAAGCCGCCGATCCTCGTATTATCTTATTGTTTGCTAGTCGGTAGTTAGCAAGTGTTGTTGTTAGTATATAGCTTGTGTGTGGCTTAAGCTATATCTGTTAGATAGATTCCATTCACTTAGCGGTGCGCTAATCCCCCACATATTCTCCCCTTGCAGGTTTAGGTACTGCTAGTCGGGATGGGTGCTGTTGCAGAAGACATGTTTGACAACCCAACTCTGATGTGGACTTTTGTATAAATAATGTTTTGTAATAACATAACACCGTTGTGTAAACTTAAACTTAATTAATCAGATTAATGTAATGACGTGACTTATATTGTGTTAGTTAATAAAGTCTTCCGCTGTGTTTTAAAAAAAAATGGCCGGTGTTACATATAACTTTCTAGTTATAACTTCACATACTTATGAAAGATCTAAGTTTATATAGCTTATGGTCTACTTATTTTGTCATAATCAAGAGCTCATAAGCTTACATACACTTTACAAGATGAAAATCTAAGTTTCATAACTTATGGTTTCATTAAAGTAAAGATTCAAGTGTTATGACTTAGGGTTTAACTTAGTAACTTTAGATCTAGACTTTTGGGTCTTGGATCTTCAAGATCTAACTAAGAACTACATTCTACAACTTAAGATCTTGATTAGTTAGTTTACTTTCAAGTTTGTAGCTTAATATTACTTTTAGAGTTCATGTATGTGTCGGATCTAAGATCTTGATGTAACTTTGGTTCATCAAACTACTTGCAACACTTAATTGAGTTGTGCTACTTATCTTAGACTTACACTTGTGTTATGATGGTCAAAACTTGGTAAAGATGATGTAAACACATCAACGAGTTGTACACTTGAAGCTATATGCATCAAGGATGAGAACAGTGATGAACGTCAAGCACCAAGAACCCACCGGAACACACTGTTTACTGTTTTCTAGAACTGATCAGAATACCTGGGCTACTGTAAAGTTCATTTTCGGTTAGCTCTATTCGAGTAGATAATTTTTCGTTTAAGACTTGTCTTAATCCGAGTTACGGTTTAGGATCTATGGCCCTCCGAACGTCACTATGTCCTTTTAACGTTGTGCTGAAAATTCTGACCTACTCGCACTTAAACCGTCGCCACGGTCAAACAAAGACGAGTTTGCTTCTGGAATTTTTACAGCAACTAAAGGACTCATATACGGATCCATGTCCATTGGTCTCACCTTATTTCAGTAGATATAGAGGCCTAAGTGACTGATCGAAGTCAGCGTTTGTTTTAAACTCTTATCTAGAACGAAACTTACTTTATACTTTTGTTTGATGATGAATGATGATGACCCTTAAGACCTAATTTACATACATTTAAACCTATTGGGACGATTTACTAACTTAGTAATATTTGATTTAGGTTGAGGACTTTCCGGACCTACATACTTGCTTACTTCCCGACTCAACTTTACTACTACTTTACCACTGTGAGTTATAGCATCCCTTTTTACTTTAACTATTTTGGGAACTGAGAATACATACGCATTTTATGTTTTACATACTAGGCACGAGTACTTAAACTTTATATATGTGTGGGTTATACAACGGCATAAACATTCCCTTTAGCTCAGTAGCGTTTAGTCATTGGTTTTTGAACCGGTGAACGCGAATCATATATATGGATCCATAGGGTTTGACATCCCCACTCGGGCTAGTAGCGCTAGCATTTAACGGGTGTTTAATACTTCGTAAACATACGCACTCGCCAAGTGTACTTTCAGGGGGTTATAAACGTTAAGTTAGTTACCAAGTGCCCACGGTTAAACATATACTTTACATACTGTTTTGAAACGCTCTTTGTAGCACTGAAATCTCGTGGCCTACCTTACATACTGTTATACTTAAACTATAGCTCACCAACCTTTGTGTTGACGTTTTTAAGCATGTTTTTCTCAGGTGCTTAAGGTTGCTTGCTTCCGCTGTTGTACTAGTCATGCCTTATAGACTTCCGCTGCCTTTGATAGAGTTGTCACCGCATGAAACGTTATCTTGCATTCATAAACTTTATTACTTTTGGAAATATGATTTGTAACGACCTAAGGGTCACGTACTATTAACTTTGCTTCTATTCATAGAAGCATACTTTTGGATGTAAAACATTTGACGTTGATTATGACGTCACCTTTTATCATGAATGCAAACTTCTTTTGAAACCGCATATAGTATTTGACCTTGTAATGATCCTGTTGTTGATGATTCGTACACGATGATTTTGTACGGGGCATCACAGTAATGCTTAAACACTTCTGCCTTCACCTCGTCAGGCTTATCATTCCATTCTCCATTGATTATGAGGCCCCTGATGTTACATCTGCTATAATTGTTTCAAATAATAGAGTGAAAATACTTTGTGTTTTCGTCTCCTTCTAGGGTCCAACGCACACGCGCCTTTTGCTTAAGCATACCGGACCTGATCTTTTCTTTATTTAACCATTCTTTTCGAGCGTTTTTCCAGGCTTCTAACTCTTCTGCATTTAGATTACCCGTCTCTGCTTTTAATTCCAATGCTTGAGCTAAACTCTTGTGAACCTCGATATCATTGTCTAACTTACCAAATTTTTCTTTGCTCCACTCCTTAAGAGAATTTTTAACTGACTTGAGATTATTCATGAAGATTCTGTCTTTGCGGGGACCCGAAATAGAAACCTTACCCCACGCTTCTGTAACTACCTTATAAATACCATCCTCGTCTAACCAAACATCGAACACCTTAAACGGTTTGGGCCCGTAGTCTTTCTCATCATCTTTTAGAACAATTGGGCAATAGTCGGATTCGGTTCTATCTAAAGCCACTGCCATGAGGTTGTCCCATAAAATAAAGAAATTATTGGAAACTAAGAAACGATCAAGTTTGCTAAACTTGATCCCATCGTCACTTACCCGAGTAAAAGACCTTCCGCCAAGTGGGATATCGAATAGGTTGTTTGTTTCAATCATGTCATTAAACCTACGAGCCCTATTTGCCATAAAATCACAGTTAAATCGTTCTGTCTCGTCTCTCACCTCATTAAAATCCCCACATAAAACCCATGCCTCATCACTATCTGCTAGTAATCTAGTTAACGAATCCCATAACCTCTGTTTTTTCACATCATCGTGTGGCCCATAAACGTTCAGAATGTTGATTTCAATACCATTGCTTCGCCACTTTCCTTTAATACCAATTACCCTATCAAACTTTATGATGTTGACGGCCTCGAACAGTTTAGTATCCCAGATTAATAACTGCCCTCCCGATTTGCCTACCATCTCCTGTTGAATGAAATCACAGTCTGTGGATCCCCAAAGGTTACGAATCCATGAATCATTAACAGTGTGGATCTTTATCTCTTGTAATGCTACAAAAGATGGTTTTTCCTTCATAATCAATTTTTTAACAGGCCCGAATTTACTATTTTTACCCGAATAAAAACCCCTTATGTTAAAAGAAATTATCTTCATTAATAACAGCAATGGGCGATAAAGATGAACTTACTGTGGAGATGTCTTCTTCTGCCACTTCAACCCTAACCTGCACCCAAACTCATGTACTCCTTCTGAATTAATTGGTCCAAAGGAGCACGATGAGTCACTTTTCCCAGCATCGCAGGAATGGAACTTCACCTGTTTTCCCTTATTTGTGTTTGCAATCGAACAGGTTTTTTGACTCGTCGTATCACAAGAAGTACACCTTGATCTAATTGGTTGATTGTCTAGCTTTTTCCTAGCAACACTTTTTAAATTCATCATTCTGGAAGAAGTTTTCCAGCGACGAATACTTGAAAGGCAACAATCCTTTTTATTTGATTCGTTTCTTTTGGAACCCTTTGACGCACCTTTTTTAGTTCCAGATTGAGCTTTGGAAGATTGTCCATGTGATTTAACAGTATCATTGGGTCCACCCGTATCTTTACCTTTAGATTTTAAGTTATTATTGTTGACTGGAAAACTGTGATGATCGCTCCAAATCCATATGGACGAACACGTCATTCATCGATTTCATTGCGAGGTATTTGACCTCTATATGATACCTTTTGTAAATATTGCATTCTTTTGAAAAGGCACACCATAAATGAATATTTAAATCAAAGGTTTTCGACATCTAATGATTTCTACATATAGACAATCACCGTAATATAATAGTTTACAATAGTACTTCCGTTGACAATGCGGTCAAAATAAGATACATGGTGATGATTTGGTGAATGCAACGTTTCCTTGAAAAATATGCCATGTAAGACTCCATGCACATAGCTTGTCTAACATATAAGCAAACAGCGGAAGACTTCTAGGGAACCTGAGAATAAACATGCTAACAAGTGTCAACACAAAGGTTGGTGAGTTCATAGTTTTAATGTTTTGCATAATCTGTACATAAAGGTGGATCACAAGATTTCAGTTGTTTCATCCAGAAACGTTTATCAAAATATTCTACAAGATTGAGCACCCTGGTAACTAAACTTAAAGTATATATAATTTGTACCCTTTGTATAATCATCTTAATAATACACGCAAACCAACGTGTACGCTTCTCAAATAGCATACGTCCGTTAAAAGGCTAGTGCTCTAGCTCAGACGGGGATATCAAGCCTTATGGATCCATATACTACTACTCGCGCCCACCAGTTCTTATAACTGGCAGTTAACAGTTACCAAAGCTAAGGGATTTTCGGTTCAAACTCAGTGTAGAATTTAGTATGTACTTGTATCCATTGCGTTTAAAATAAAGTGCATGTATTCTCAGCCCAAAAATATAGATTGCAAAAGCAATTAAAAAGGGAGCAAATGAAACTCACGCATATAAATATTGTAAATCAGTTAATAAAGCATTTGCATGTATTCTCAGCCCAAAAATGTAGAGAGTAAAAGGGATCATATGAAACTCACCTCAGCAGCATATAAAGTCGTTCACCAAAATGTGATCGAAACACGGATTACCAAATAACCGTAGATCTCAACCTAGAGAACATATGTTGGTCAATAAATGTCTATCAAGATAGGTCAGGTCATAGTGTATCATAATCCTAATGCTCGATATTTGTAGTGACCCGAACTTTTTCATGTTTATATATATTAATTGAGATTGATATTTACAAGATTAAATGTTTCCAACATGTTAAGCAATCAAACTTGTTAAGACTTGATTAATTGAAATATGTTTCATATAGACAATTGACCACCCAAGTTGACCGGTGATTCACGAACGTTAAAACTTGTAAAAACTATATGATAACATATATATGGATATATATATAGTTAACATGATACTATGATAAGTAAACATATCATTAAGTATATTAACAATGAACTACATATGTAAAAACAAGACTACTAACTTAATGATTTTTAAACGAGACATATATGTAACGATTATCGTTGTAAAGACATTTAATGTATATATATCATATTAAGAGATATTCATACATGATAATATCATGATAATATAATAATTTAAAATCTCATTTGATATTATAAACATTGGGTTAACAACATTTAACAAGATCGTTAACCTAAAGGTTTCAAAACAACACTTACATGTAACGACTAACGATGACTTAACGACTCAGTTAAAATGTATATACATGTAGTGTTTTAATATGTAGTTATACACATTTGAAAGACTTCAATACACTTATCAAAATACTTCTACTTAACAAAAATGCTTACAATTACATCCTCGTTCAGTTTCATCAACAATTCTACTCGTATGCACCCGTATTCGTACTCGTACAATACACAGCTTTTAGATGTATGTACTATTGGTATATACACTCCAATGATCAGCTCTTAGCAGCCCATGTGAGTCACCTAACACATGTGGGAACCATCATTTGGCAACTAGCATGAAATATCTCATAAAATTACAAAAATATGAGTAATCATTCATGACTTATTTACATGAAAACAAAATTACATATCCTTTATATCTAATCCATACACCAACGACCAAAAACACCTACAAACACTTTCATTCTTCAATTTTATTCATCTAATTGATCTCTCTCAAGTTCTATCTTCAAGTTCTAAGTGTTCTTCATAAATTCCAAAAGTTCTAGTTTCATAAAATCAAGAATACTTTCAAGTTTGCTAGCTCACTTCCAATCTTGTAAGGTGATCATCCAACCTCAAGAAATCTTTGTTTCTTACAGTAGGTTATCATTCTAATACAAGGTAATAATCATATTCAAACTTTGGTTCAATTTCTATAACTATAACAATCTTATTTCAAGTGATGATCTTACTTGAACTTGTTTTCGTGTCATGATTCTGCTTCAAGAACTTCGAGCCATCCAAGGATCCATTGAAGCTAGATCCATTTTTCTCTTTTCCAGTAGGTTTATCCAAGGAACTTAAGGTAGTAATGATGTTCATAACATCATTCGATTCATACATATAAAGCTATCTTATTCGAAGGTTTAAACTTGTAATCACTAGAACATAGTTTAGTTAATTCTAAACTTGTTCGCAAACAAAAGTTAATTCTTCTAACTTGACTTTTAAAATCAACTAAACACATATTCTATATCTATATGATATGCTAACTTAATGATTTAAAACCTGGAAACACGAAAAACACCGTAAAACCGGATTTACGCCGTCGTAGTAACACCGCGGGCTGTTTTGGGTTAGTTAATTAAAAACTATGATAAACTTTGATTTAAAAGTTGTTATTCTGAGAAAATGATTTTTATTATGAACATGAATCTATATCCAAAAATTATGGTTAAACTCAAAGTGGAAGTATGTTTTCTAAAATGGTCATCTAGACGTCGTTCTTTCGACTGAAATGACTACCTTTACAAAAACGACTTGTAACTTATTTTTCCGACTATAAACCTATACTTTTTCTGTTTAGATTCATAAAATAGAGTTCAATATGAAACCATAGCAATTTGATTCACTCAAAACGGATTTAAAATGAAGAAGTTATGGGTAAAACAAGATTGGATAATTTTTCTCATTTTAGCTACGTGAAAATTGGTAACAAATCTATTCCAACCATAACTTAATCAACTTGTATTGTATATTATGTAATCTTGAGATACCATAGACACGTATACAATGTTTCGACCTATCATGTCGACACATCTATATATATTTCGGAACAACCATAGACACTCTATATGTGAATGTTGGAGTTAGCTATACAGGGTTGAGGTTGATTCCAAAATATATATAGTTTGAGTTGTGATCAATACTGAGATATGTATACACTGGGTCGTGGATTGATTCAAGATAATATTTATCGATTTATTTCTGTACATCTAACTGTGGACAACTAGTTGTAGGTTACTAACGAGGACAGCTGACTTAATAAACTTAAAACATCAAAATATATTAAAAGTGTTGTAAATATATTTTGAACATACTTTGATATATATGTATATATTGTTATAGGTTCGTGAATCAACCAGTGGCCAAGTCTTACTTCCCGACGAAGTAAAAATCTGTGAAAGTGAGTTATAGTCCCACTTTTAAAATCTAATATTTTTGGGATGAGAATACATGCAGGTTTTATAAATGATTTACAAAATAGACACAAGTACGTGAAACTACATTCTATGGTTGAATTATCGAAATCGAATATGCCCCTTTTTATTAAGTCTGGTAATCTAAGAATTAGGGAACAGACACCCTAATTGACGCGAATCCTAAAGATAGATCTATTGGGCCTAACAAACCCCATCCAAAGTACCGGATGCTTTAGTACTTCGAAATTTATATCATATCCGAGGGGTGTCCCGGAATGATGGGGATATTCTTATATATGCATCTTGTTAATGTCGGTTACCAGGTGTTCACCATATGAATGATTTTTATCTCTATGTATGGGATGTGTATTGAAATATAAAATCTTGTGGTCTATTGTTACGATTTGATATATATAGGTTAAACCTATAACTCACCAACATTTTTGTTGACGTTTAAAGCATGTTTATTCTCAGGTGAATATTAAGAGCTTCCGCTGTTGCATACTAAAATAAGGACAAGATTTGGAGTCCATGTTTGTATGATATTGTGTAAAAACTGCATTCAAGAAACTGATTTCGATGTAACATATTTGTATTGTAAACCATTATGTAATGGTCGTGTGTAAACAGGATATTTTAGATTATCATTATTTGATAATCTACGTAAAGCTTTTTAAACCTTTATTTATGAAATAAAGGTTATGGTTTGTTTTAAAAATGAATGCAGTCTTTGAAAAACGTCTCATATAGAGGTCAAAACCTCGCACCGAAATCAATTAATATGGAACGTTTTTAATCAATAAGAACGGGACATTTCAATATTGACATACAAAAGTTATCCAATGTTGTTTCAAAAAGTCAATTTTGACAATAGTTTAACAAAACGAGACGTACCTTATATAAGGATTCATTTACTCGGTTGGTAATATTCAAAAATCTAATTTATCAATCTCGTAAACAAGTTTTTTAAATCTTAATTGTAGATTCAAAAGCAATTTCAATTAACTTCAATCATAATTCAGTTGCTCATATCTTTTAATCCGTTCATCGAAATTATTCGATATCAAAATGAAAAGTTATTGATTTTTCGCCAGCTTTCCAAAAACATGTATATCATATACCTTTTACCAGTAATATATGTATTTAATTCGTGGTACATCATAAACTGTTTAACAAGGAAATTTAGCATACAAGCATGTATAAATATATATACTCGAGCACTAGACATGGATACACAATTATTATATAAAAGATAAAATATAAGTACTTACACATCAATATTGAGATTCAACATTGTAGAAAAGTACGTAAACGTAACGGAGATGATAACATTAGGTTTAACTTGCAATTAATACCCATGAATATTACCCATAACCTCCTTGGCAATAACCCATAATTTCCTTAGCTTTATCCCGCTCATAAAACTATTTTGAAAGTGACACGCTCATGACCTCGTCGTAGTATTTTATGTATAATACTAATATAAATACTACTAATAATAATAAGATTAATAATAATATTAATCTTAATAATAATAATAATAATAATAATAATAATAATAATAATAATAATAATAATAATAATAATAATAATATAATTAATAAATATAATACGGAGTAATTTTTAAATTAAAACAGAGGCAAATATCTCGAGCTTTATAGGTGTGGCCTGTCCAGGACTGCCATGCGATCGCATGGCCTCCAAGACCATTTCCCATGTGATCGCATGGGATGGATTTCCAGCTCATGATCTTTTAACTTCTAGTTTGTCGACATATTTTTTAATTATTAATATAATATATTTAATTTATATAATTAATTATATATTATATTAAATTCACATGCATAGTTGACTTGTAATTTTCGTTCTGATAAGTCGTACGTCATCACTCGACTTATGTCCCGGTTCCGGTTTTTCGAGCGTCCTATCGTATACTGAGAAAACTTGTACTTTACGTTTCGTGAATCGTACCTTTGTCAAAATATAGTCTTAAATCATCCATAAACTATACCACTGTAGCAAAGTACTGTAGCAATTCACTGTAGCAAAGTTACTGTAGCAATTCACTGTAGCAAAGTCAATTTCACTGTAGCAAATAGTGATTTTCAAAAACACTGTAGCATTTTTGGTACTGTAACAATTTGAAAATGTTACTATCGTTTACTAAATAACTTGAAATTATATATATGTATATATCTTTTTAATATATATAAATCAGTTTTTAAATACACATTGGAAGTTATTTATAAATAAATTTTAATAATGAATATTTCAACTTATCATATATATTCAAATAGATATTTAAACCAATAAGTTTAATGTACGGTATCAAATAATTAATACATTGTTACCTTTTCAAGTTATAGTATATATGTATCTATTTACATATAATTGTTCGCGAATCGTCGAAAATAACCGAAGGGTATTTAAATATATAAAAGTAGTTCAAAAATTTTGAGATTCAGTTTTACAGACTTTGCTTATCGTGTCATAAATGTTAATCATACAAAGATTAAGTTTAAATTTGGTCAGAAATTTCCGGGTCATCACAAAAACTGCAAGGCCCATTAACCCCTTTAGATATTGGGCTTGAAGTACCCTTGTCCAGGTTGGTATTATCATTCGTAATTGGGCCATCTTTGACATAAGGTGGATTATGCTGCTCTGGGCCTGTTGTAGGGACATGACCGTTATCTTCCTGGCTTGCTTCATTATGAGGTGTTGCGTGGATTGACTCAACATAATGAGGCGCCGTATATGGGGAACGGTTACCCCCATTAAATGTTGTTTCGGGAACCGATTCGTCTTCTCTGTCATTCTCTGCATTGACAGTGTCATGATTACTTTTGAAGACATTTTCTAGGTTACAACAATCGGATTCTTCATCTTCTACCACCGGAATATTACTTTTCCGGTCAGTATTATCGGACATATTGCAAGGATTTTGAGCAAACCGAGATTCATTCAGCTTTTCATCGTTTGAAGCTGGATCCAGGTTAAAGAAACCAATATCATCGTCTGAACCATCGAACGTATCATCTATGAATTCATCATCATCATCAATAAACTCATCATCATCTGTGCAGGATTTTGTAGACTTATTTTCGTCCTGGACACCAGATTGGTCAAAAGACATCTGGATAATTCTATTGGTATCTTCTTTTATAGTTACATAAGTTAACCCAATGCCATCTGAAAGTGTAACCCAACCATCAATTAGATTTGTGTTATTACACAAGTGAACTAATACCGTTCCAGATGTGAGATTTTGACTCTTTTCTTCGATTTTACAATTCTCCATCTCAAGTATTCTTCCCCACCAACCTGCAATCGATCTAAAGGTATCCTCATGCCATTTAGTGATAGGGACGCCTCTAATATCAACCCAAGTTAGCCTTCCAGGTGACCACTGAGAATCGCTAAGAGCACAGACCTTAACACACCATCTGTGCAAACCATGATTTTTGTTATTTAGGATTGCCTCAGCAGCTTCTGAAGAATCACAAACCACTAGCACACTTAGACCACCTAAATATTTTAGATGGAAGTTAACCATCCCTTCTGCTCTACATAAATCTTCAAAAATAAAGAAAGAATTTAACCCTTTAAACTCACACATGAAGGACCTACCCTGAATATCCAAGTTATGATGGACCCCCTTTAAGTTGATTGTACGCCCATCCATCAAGTTGTAGCCTCATTTTTACCATTAGGGCAGTCCATCTTATCCATTCCCAATCTGTTGAGTTTACATCTAAGATCTTCCTTCTCTTCATTAGCTTTCGTGAGCTTCATCCTCAGATCTTCATGTGTATCTCTTACTACACCACGGAAGTTACGTTCATCTCTGAATGCGTAAAAGTGTTGCTGTTGGTTGACAGTAGCTGATCTATGTTCCTGACGGAACTGGACTTTGTTAAGACTTGGTTCATCCCTTTTCTTTGCTTTGAATATCCTGATCGGAGCACCATCAAAAGTAATTTTTTCAAGCGAGGTTAACAGTTGATCCGAGTTGTTTACCTTACAGAACCTTGCAAAGGCAAATCGGCTGCCGTTTTTCAGCCTCTTTCTCGCCACGTAGATATCACGAATGTCTCCATAAGGCTTGAATGTTCTCCATAGATCAGCTACCGTCCAATTAATGGGGAAGTTGAAGAACATGAATGATGTCAAGTGGATTCCGAAAATTCTTGATAAACGATCTTGAAGTCCTCCGTTGTACCGTTCTCGCAACCTAACCGAGCTGCCATAGCCTGAGTTGTTCACTCTCCTCACTCTCTCTCGTCACACTCTCTCTCACACTCCCCATAGTTGTTCATTCTCGAGTTCAAATTCCGTGGTTACCGATTTTGGGTGAAGGTAATGGTTGGATGGTGTATTATGGTGATGTTTGTTGGTGGTTTCTGGAAAAAGAAATTAAAAATAAATTTTGATGATGAAGATGGTGGTTGGGTGGTGGATTATGGTGGTGTATGGTGGGTGGTTGTTGGGTAAAAGATATTCAAATTAAAGGTATGGGGTTGTTAAAAACCATTATTTTTTAAAACGAATTAATTATACACGTAGGTTACAATTTTTTTTTAACACAACATGCACTTTAGAAAATTGATAATTCAACAATTTTATGCAAGGCCTATATGAAAAGTTAACAACTTTTAATTTTAAAATTCAAATATAAAATCATATCATATAAAAAATAATAAGATAGTTATCTAGCACAAGTCAGATTAAAAATGATTACGAATTTCAACAACACTAAAATCAATATATATATATATATATATATATATATATATATATATATATATATATATATATATATATATATATATATATATATATATATATATATATATATATATATATATATATATATATATATATATATATATATATTATAAAGCGCGTGCCAATAATTCTACGTGTCAATTTCTCAATTAATCTGAATAAAATAATCCTACGTGTCATCTTCTCATTAACAATGACATATATAAATATATTTTCCTATTAATTTTAATATTTTATTTATATTTATGTACCTATATCTATCTATATTAATATTAGTTTCCTTAATGTCAATAAAATATACTCCGTATATATATCATAATTGAAGGATTTAATTAATAAAACGAAGTCAAACGAATTCAAACGCTTAATTAATAAAACGAATGAATCACATCACATTTAACTATAACAAAACGAATTGAAACGCTTTTTTGTCAATTGTTTGAGGGTAACAATTTTAAAAATGAGAGTCAAACATTTATCATCTAAATTCAAATTAGTTTATTATTAATACTCTTATTATAGTAACAAATTTATAGATTTATACATTATTATAAAGCATATGTAATTTTTTTAACAGCAGTTCGGGATCGTCCAGGGGACTAAACCACCTACACGTTCATCTCATGCAGTTGCATAAGTCGCCCCCAACTGCTACCCAGGAGAAAACCTGACCTCTCACCCACTGGCCCCACAACGCGATGTGCGAAAAATAGTCTTGAATGAAATTCAAGGGTTATGGTTTATATAGCATATATATGTAGTATGTTGACATGTCATCTACTTATTAAATTCTAAAAAATTAATTTCATATTCTCTCTTTACAAAATTTTAAAAATTACGTTATTATAATATTTGTAGAATATTATATAAACGCACGGGCTCATATTTGTCATATGAAGTTAAAATAGTTATTTGATAATACTTATAAATATTTAGATGTATGTCTGCTCTGTTTCGTTTGAGATTTTAACATAATGGAATTAGTTTGTACTAAAAACATAAACAATTAGAGTTCATAAAATATTATTCATAACGCTTGGTTTTAAAACAACTTTTTAGCGGCTCATTTTGGTGTTTTATCGATTATTTGTCAATTGAAGTTAAAATGATTTTAACGGACGAACTCATAATCTATGTGTTAGTATTCAGGACTAATATTTTCGAACAAATATTATCAGTGGTAAATGATTTTTTATTGTAATTATATTATACAAAATATCAATATTAACGTTATCAATTACTAATTTATGCAAATGTCGTGCAATGCACGGGCTCATAAAACTAGTATATATATATATATATATATATATATATATATATATATATATATATATATATATATATATATATATACACACACATACACACATTAACTAAGGGGAATGATTCTAACACACCTTTTTTTGATCATCACACACCTTTTACCCTATTATTAAAGGGTAGTTCAAGTAAATTGGTGTGTGAGAATCAAAAAAAGGTGTGTTAGAATCATCTCCCATTAACTAAACCCTTAATTGTGACATATAAAGCTATAAAATCTTATTATAATAAGTTAGGGTTTGGATTTCCGTACAATCTAGAGCTAGACACAAGAATTCTTGAGAACGATGATTAACCGATCACTAGCGACCCCCAAAATACAACTTGAATTGATGATCAATTTAGAAAATTGATGGTGATTTTTGTGTTGGTGATGGGTGCCGAATTCAAGAGAGGAAAAGAAAGAAAACACGGTCAAGGTTTGTGTACAATGAAAAGAGGATATACCCTAAATATCAAATACTGTAACAAATAAGTATAACCGGATCCCTGAATGGATGTATGGGCAGATCGGCCTAGCCATAAAGTAGCCATCCTTAAATTTTTTTTTTTTTTTTTTGACAAAATGCCATGAAATATTGTCCGTTTGTTCGGTAAAATTTGGTGAATTCTCCGTTCACGTTTTTTTTTTTTTTTTTTAACGGATGCATCAGCGGATCCTTGGCAACTAATCGCGGGACCGGGTTGTTTGTCAACTAATCGCAGAAAATTAGAGAGAAAACTTTCCGCCCCAAGGAATTGAACCCGGGTTGCTTGACAACTAATCGCGGGCCCTTCCACACAGAGACTTGATACCATTGAAGCAAACATTCGTTGGTCTCCGTTCACGTTTTCTAACTTTAATTATATAGTCCTGAGTATAGAAATCCTTAATTTAAAGTGAAATCTATGTATGCACAAATACAATTTACGCAAATAAATGTGGGAAATTAATATGTATAAGAATAAGAATTAAATCGTAACGGAAAAATCATGATCGTTACAATATGGCTCAAGAAATCACTACTTTGATCAGCAAAAAAAGTTGTTATTAATAAAAATATGTTTTCATACTTCAATGTTGCAGTAGTTTCATTTATTTAGATCACGGCTGAAAAATTTGTGACCAAACATATATAAGCGACCGTGAAGTTTCAAACATTTACATATATGTTTTGCTCACAAATTTTTCATAAAAATCGATAAAATTAAGATCTCAAATTCATAATTCCATAAAAGTATTTAGTATTTTTGTGACGTATGAACTCGTAAGAATGCAGTGTAGCACCTTCTGTAGATGGCGCGCTCTGATTAAAATTGCATAAATTACACACGATTGAACTATTCCTATATTAATGACACGCTGATCAAAATAATAGCATATATTGCACACAATTGAAGCCCTAATTGTTCGTTACACATTATGAATATATATGACCTTAGGTTGATACCTTTAGGTACACTTATCCCATTTAATTATGTTTATAACAATTAATGATTAATTTTAGTGTATTATCTAATTTAATATATGTGAGGACTTTCTTTGTTGTTTGACAGGTAAACCGGTTGGAAAATGAAGGTTACTATGGAGGTGTTCGGTTGCTGATGGCAATATGTAAAGTATTCACTAAATATTGTAAAGAACAGGGGATTCATCTTCATAGCAAAAACTTTTCGCTTTCATATGACACAAACATCCCTCGACAGGTAAAGAACAGGGGATTCATCATTGATATAATTACCGTTTCAAGCAGAAATTTGAATTACCATTTTTATTTTTAATTTTTCAGACAGGGCTATCGGGTTCAAGTGCGATTGTATGTGCTACCTTTAGCTGTCTTCTTGACTTCTACAATATAAGAGATAAAATACCTGTAGAGATAAGGCCACAACTTATTTTAAATGCTGAAAATGAACTTGGCATTGTTGCTGGTTTACAAGACAGAGTGGCACAAGTTTACGGTGGACTTTTGTACATGGTGGGTGCACTACATATTTGACGTACTCATGCGTTTTATACGGATTGTGATTTTTTTTTTTTTTTTGGCTTAACATAAGTACACATTACTTTTATGTTCAGGATTTTAACATGGAGAGTATGAATAAACATGGTCATGGCAATTACATACAGTTGGATACAAGTCTACTCCCACCTCTTCATCTAATTTATGCTGAAAATCCAAGTGATTCTGGAAAGGTTAGCACCATAAATACAAATGTTTTATTATAGTTGTAAAGTGAAATTAGGGAATTTTAATATGGGAGGTAAAAGTAGGAGTTACACGCGAAATTGAACATATGGTTCTGATTGAACTATTTCATCGTGATATAGGTACATAGTACAGTTCGACAAAGATGGCTAGATGGAGATAAGTTGATAATATCATCGATGGAGGAAGTGGCAAACTTAGCTCTTGAAGGGAAGGCAGCATTACTTAAAAAAGATTATACTAAACTTGCAACCCTAATGAATCAAAACTTCGATCTACGAAGGTATAACATCCTGGTCATTATATGAAAAAGACTGCTAAACTAAATTATGCGGTCCTTCTAATTGGTACATTATTTGTGGCAAAAGGTTGATAGCCGGCAACCCAGACCGGTTCACAATCGACTGTCTATCCGTAATGTGTCTATCCGTAATGTGGGCAGTGCTGTAAAGCTCCTCGATTAATGCCGAGTACTCACCGAGTAGTCTTTTTAGGAACCGACCAAGCCGATTTTCCAAAATCCGAGTAGTCAATAACGGTCTATGGGTCAAGATCAAATCTGGTCGGTCAAAATCAGTCAAAGTCAATATTGGTTAACATTTTAATATACGTTTAATTTGGAAGTTTAGAGCTTTTGAACAAATGAAAATTGTATTTATGTTTCTAAACAAATATGCTAATGTATAATTTTGGAATTTATAATCTAAATTTATAAAAAGTCCCCACCGAGTACTCCCCAAGTAGCGATTTTTGCAACCTTGACAGGAGAGGGGGCCACTCAATGGTTGTGCCTACATCTTCTGCTATTTGTGTCAAAGATGCCCTTACTACCAACTGGGCTATACGCTTAACGCATATAGTGAAATAATCTTGATTGTATTTCAGGCGGATGTTTGGTGATGCGGCACTTGGTGCGTTAAACATAGAGATGGTAGAGATCGCGAGAAGAGTGGGAGCTGCTTCAAAGTTTACGGGAAGTGGAGGTGCGGTGGTTGCGTTTTGCCCCGATGGACCATCACAAGTTGAGCTTCTAGAGAAAGCGTGTAAGAAGGCCGGTTTCTCGATTGAACCCGTCAAAATTGTACCTTCACTTCTCAATGAAATCGATATCGCAACTCTATCAACATCAAATACTTCTCAATGATATCGGTTTCGCACATGTTCGTTGCCAATTTACCGTATTTGATGCTCTGAGAGATTTCTTGAAGATAACTCTTAGAAATTATCTTTTTAGTTGGAACATATGTACTTAACTTCTAATTTGATTTAGAGACCAACTTGGCAAATCCGAAATTATTAATATTCTTTAATCTATTTTCTTCATGTGCAAATTGTGGCTCCTAAGACTTTTTTTTTTTTTTTCCCCGAGTTAAAACATTAAATTATCCATAAAAATTTGGAACAATCTCACTACATAGGAAATTTTTGATAAGATTTTTGGTCACTAAGAAGCAGCTAAAGCATGGATATTTATGCAACTTTAAAATGGAATTTTTTAATTGTAACCGTTAGTGCTATATTTATGAATTTAGGAATGCAAATTTGAGTTGTACATTATATTATACAGTATACAATTGAGAATTTGGGTTACCATTGTAACCCACTTTCATGATTCAAGTAGTTGTACGTTTTGCCTAAATCGTTGTACCCACATATACATATATACAATTGAAAAGGTAAATTTTGCAATTTATTACTTCATTCTTGACAAATCACGCTGTTTAACATTTCATATGTTTAATTTTTTTTTTAATTGGTTACAACGGTTTAAATAATAGCTAAAGAGTTCTAAGAGCAATCTTATAAAAAACATTATGCAGATCAAACTAAACCGAGGGGTTTTTTTTTTGTTTACTTGAAATGTATACTTTTGTAATGTCCATTAGCATTAGCATATTCCTTATAAAATACAATTCTCGACTTTCACATATTTTCAGCATTGTATCAATTACTTCACTACATAAAAATACTCGTACTTCATCACCTTCGAATAAATAAGTTAATTCTTGGGTTAACATAACAAAAAACAAGAGATTTGTATTGACGACTCCTATGTAACTGTACTTGGCACAGGAATGAAGTCGAAAGAACAAATTGCATGAGGTTATCGCATGGCTGTGCTAGGTTGTATCCCTTGTTTGATTTAACCAAAATTTACACTTCCCAAACTACACCTTTCGCCATTCGTTTCTCCTTTTCAATATACAACCATCTTTCACGTTGAGGCCAAACAAAATGTACAATAGATACATACGAGATCATGCTATTGACTTGTTTGGGTATTTGTTCGGTCAATTGATAGATGTTTGAGGTTCCTTAAACGGGCAATGATCTCTTTGAATGACGGCCGGGAATGAGGCTCCCTACACAAACAAAAGGAAAGAGTATATCTTCGATTTAGTTTCGTTCTTTTAAACTAGTTTGGACTTTTTTTTTTTTTTTAATTTGAGCATTGACTGCAAGAAAATATACTTACAAGTGCCAGCAATCACTTATTATTTGTGCAACCATATGATCAATATTTTCTGGTATGTGTAAGTGTCTGAACTGAAAACCAACCGCACCAACAACCTGCATTGAGTTCATCTCCGTCCAAGGTATGCACAAAGTAGCCAACTCCCATAAAATTACCCCAAAGCTATATACATCACACCTGAAAGCCATCAAAACAATTTTCATTTCTGAAAAATAGATGTGACAAATGGGGGTTGTCAAAAAGGTAATTTTCAGTAGTATGGATTGGGTAACCCAAATACACTTTTTCAACCAAACTTCTATTAATTCCTTTAATAAATAGTTAGCGTCTCAAACGATTAAAAGAATATTATCTAAACAAGAAACTACTATAAGTAAAGATACACTGTGGAAAACTTTAGCTAATTCTTTTGATTTATCAGTTTAATCAATTAGAGATGAATTGAATTGTTCAAGAATAAACGGACTGAAATTGCCACCTATATTTATAGTTTAGATTTACAAAATTAGCCACTTACTTCTCATTGGAGGGTTCATTCCTCAAAACTTCTGGTGCCATCCACTCTGGCTGCAGCAAAACGACAGACCATCAGTATATCGGTAATCAGTGTAGTAATTGCCTACCACAACATACACAAATATCTACCCATAAAAATGATGATGGTTCATATTAATTATTCACATGGTAATAAACTTACAGTTCCAGCCGTAGATTTTGAAGACAAAAAAGTATTGTGTTTCATACGTGACATTCCAAAGTCGCACACCTGTGCGAATTAAATATAAAGAGAACTAAATGTTGCTGTATGAGAAAATGATTACAATATGATTCTAATTTTCTAGGTACAACATTTCCATAATTAAATACTACTACTAACAAACCAATTTTAACATAAAAGACGAGAGGAACTAACCTTAACAACCCAATTATTATCAACAAGAAGATTTGGTGTCTTCAAATCTCGGTGCACAATGATTGGATTGCTAGTGTGCAAATAGTTCATTCCCTTGGCCTACAAGCATTTCTTGTAATTATAACAAATTAAACGGAAATAAAAGTTGGAGCTTAATATACTGGAATCAAAACCCTTACCACATCAAGAGCCATACGCATTCGCCTTCGTTCATCAAGTTGGACATCAGAACGATGCAGCAATCTAAACAGACTACCCCTGCATCAATACAAACAGATATATCAGCCAATCAGGAAACATGAGAAATGGACTAATATGCAAACGATAATGTTTCAATTAAGGGGGGTTTTGGGATTGTTGTTTATTTAAGTTTTTATCCAAACACTGAGAAGGGACACTTCATATGACTTCAAAAGATGATCAACATTATCTCACAATGGGTCATAAAAGAAACAAGAACTCGACCTTGGTAAATATTCTGTCAATATGGAGAGATTTGGTGGTCTTGTGACTGCTCCCATGAAAAGAACAACATTAGGATGTCTCAACCTTAACATGATTTCTACCTACAAAATAAAGAGCCATGCACTAAATCAAATCCATGCTTAGTAGAACGCAATATTTTTGTGAAGTGTTAATGGGACAAAAGTTAGAAGCTATAACCCTTACTTCGCCTTTAAATTGAGTCAGCCCATCCCCCGAGATATCTTGGTTCATAAACTTCTTCACCGCAACTTCCTGTCAGCAATGACAAATTGATAAAATTGAAGGGAACTACAAAAAAAAAAAAAGGTTCTATTTGACTATATTAAAAAGATGTAATACAATATTGTTTAAGATTCATATAATATCCTAGTTTGGGGCTATCTACTTTCTTAGATAGTCATAGTATTGTATATGAACTATTTTGGATTGAATAGGTATCCATTGACACTCTCGGAGCTATGCTTCAAGCTAAAGGTTATTCCAGTCATAAGTTCACAGGAACATAGGATACTAATTAGAGATTAATTATTAATTTTTTTGTGTTAACTGTTAAGGATTCTCTATCAATTAGAGTGATTTATCACATAGTTAGGTTCTTTAGTATCCTTATTTAGTCATTTTTAGTATAAAAATTTGGTCATCTCTTAACTAATAGTAAAATTTGATTCTCCCAATATTACCAAGGCACATTATTATCATCTATAAGCAATTAGTGTGTCAGATGAGCTGTTTTTCGTTTGCCCATTTGAGCTGATGTAGATACTAAATAGCCCCGAAGCATAAAGACAATACTACTACCAATTCCAACTATAAGTTATTCCATTTAGATTTCCGGATATGATTAGTATCAAAAGAGATTTTAAAGAGAACATAGTGATTAATTCAACCAACTAAGGTAAAAAAAATTGAGGACAAGTTTATTGTAAGATAATAAAACACCACAACTCAGAACAGCACTCAAGTTACTATTGTAAAACATACATAACATAGAAAAAAGAATGCATCTTACAGTTCCATTCCATTCTGAACGATAAACCTCGCCACAAGAACCTGGAAAGAAAAGAAATTGCATACGGTTATTATGTTATGGACCTTCAAGCAGCACTCACATTTTCTTAACGTGTAAATATATGAATGAAAAACTTGTGATATATGGACAATCACTTGCAACATTATCATGAAGTGCATTAACTATTAGGAACTAGTTAACTGTACCATTGGGTGGTTAAATATTACAAATCATATGCTTAAGCTTAGTGAACAATTAACAAGCATGCATTGTAATTTTTCACAAGCATTCATACATGTCATGGCACAACTATAGTTAAGCTTGAGGTCCTACACATATTGTACCATTTCCATTTTCTTCTACTGACCTTCTAAAGGTTCAACATTGTCATCATAAACAATGGTTCCTAATTAGATTACACTAACATATTAAAAGTTCATAACTTAACTATGGTCAAAATTCATAAATTGTCGACACGGACTTCATGTATATGTTCAAGGTTTCCTTCTACATATATGGATCTAGAAAAGCTCAAAAAAAGGATTCAACACAGAAATACGATAAATACTATAACTTTATAGAACATAAATTTGAAAAACGCATATTAGAGAATGTTTTTTTTTTTTTTTTTTGAAAGGCCATATTAGAGAATGTAGAAGCTAGTAGAGAAAGAGGGTGGTGAAAATGAACTCGATTAGGCACAGTTTTTGATTCTCAATAGGTTTATAACGAGCTGGTCTTATCTGGCCTCAGTTCTTGGGTTTATTCAAAAGAAACCAATGGCCAATGCACGATATTCGGGAATCGTGCATTCTAAGTTAATACTATGTTTTACAGAAAATGGATACAAGTATATTCTTACCAATACCAATACGTCCTCCAATATGAAGGTCCTCCCATGGGATTTCCCAC
Source organism: Rutidosis leptorrhynchoides (assembly GCF_046630445.1). Lineage (NCBI taxonomy): Eukaryota > Viridiplantae > Streptophyta > Magnoliopsida > Asterales > Asteraceae > Rutidosis > Rutidosis leptorrhynchoides. The sequence goes on from NC_092334.1 coordinate 112,454,370, forward strand.
TCGACACCATCTCCACATTGTGTTTCCAAAGGCTTTACTGCAGATTAGGGGTGTTATTAGGACAGGTTATTCAGTTTTCGGATTTGATTAGATTTTATATAATCAAAAGTCAACCCATATTCCAAACCAAATAAGAAACAGATTAATCAGATATATGTTAAACAATTTCGGTTTAGTGTTCGGATAGAAAGGATTCATCGTACGGCATGTGATGTCAAATAGGGACTAAATTGAACAAACACTTTACGTTTAAATTCAACATCAATTTACTTCCTCATGCTATAAAATTGCACATGTAGATCATTTGCTTTACAAGTTTGCATACTACCTTTACAAACTACAAATGCATTTTGAACAAGTTGCAGAAAATAAGTGATCAAATTCCAATTCTAACTACTAACTTCACACACATTAATATTTAATATATTAGTAAAGATGTACTATTTAATTTACTTAGACGTTATTCGGATTATATGGATAGAACCAACCAAATAATTTTGATCCGTCATCCGATCCATATAATCCATTTAAGAAGTCCGTAATCCGATTAAGCGGTCCGTATCCCAGTAATCCGGTCCATTTAACCTAAACCGGATTTGAACAGTTAAGGATTATTTGGATACGGATAGAAGTAACGTCAGTGCGGATGACACATGATATTCATGAATTTGCATCACTTTTAGTACTTTAAAAAACAGTCATACAAGAATCTGCAGATTTCCTACAAACTAGATAGTCATTAATGATCTTTTACCTAGTGTATTGAGAAAGGTAAAGTGCATCCAAGATCATTCTTACCAGACACTAGTATTGATGATGAACCATTAACAAGAAGCTGAATATTGTCATTAGCATTGCAAACCTTACCTACAGGGATGGATAAAAGATTATGCTCATTGTTAGGTACGCCTAATTCTTGGCAATGCGAATCCCCAAAAATCAACATGTCAGCATCTAACAGATGAACTTCTGCTTTTCCCACTTCATTGCTATTTACATTTGGAAGTGAAACAGAAGAATTCCCACCGCTCTTTAACAGCATGGCATGAAGTTTTTGAGCAATTTCTGGATTATTTGAACCATTTTCCACCTTAGTACGCAACTGTGAGCCAATAATTGAAGCTACTGCCGAATCTGAGAGGCCCACTTTAGCAAAACCATCAAGCTTATGTGTAACTAACAGAGGATCAGTGCTTATATCAAGTAGTGGCAACGTGTACCCAAAACTCCCAGCACCTCCTGCATCACTCCTGATATCCAGTTCAATACTCTGGAAATTACATTGCAGCTCCACAGGGATTAAGGTGCCTGGAGCACCCATTAAATCGATAATGTATTCACTGCATAAATGAACCGAAAAGATACATCATCAGTATACCTGTTTATCGAGGTATAGTCTTACACTATTGTGTACTTCAGTTTGAAACTCGTGTTAAAGTAACATTTAACTTAATGTGAAAAGAATAATCCAAGAATATGACTACAATATATTTGGGTTCACTCTGATGTATGCAGCAAACATTTTTATACAATAACTAAGTTATACTTCAATATAGTTTATTTCAGTAGCTTATGAAAAGGGTTATATATAGGGAAATCATATTTGTGGTGAAATAGTGTTACCTCCCATTATCAATCTTGATAAGGTTCACAGCTCCATCATCAGTGCCAGTATAGTAGCTCCCTTTGACCAGACTACATGCAAGGTTGACCTTATCTGCAAGTACCTAGCATTGAATATACAGTTTCTTCAAGTACAATTAGGGTACAATCTCTTCTATTGCACATCAAATATATGGATAACTCTGTACACAGAATTAATCTCTTGCCCAAATATTCCACATATCTTGTCATCATTTTAAGGTATTTTACATGTACGACTGATAATGAAGAAACTTTAATTGAACGATGTGTTCAGTGAAACGTTACACCTTATAGTCAATTATTTAAAGGCTTCTCTGGACAAGAATTTAAATCTGATTACAAGATTAATACCTGGATTGATACATCAAAAAGAGACATATACATCACGTGCACTTAACCAACCAATAAAATAAAATTATGACATAAGGCAGAGCAACTTAATACCTTAAAGAGTAAGGCCCTGTGACGAGAAAGACCACAATCAATACAACCAAGGGGAAGTATAATGGTTTTCATTGTGTTCCGTAATTGATGACTTCTAACAGTCCAGTTTCTGCACATGTCATCTGCATCACTAACAGGACCACCCATTTGTGCAACAACTATATCAGCAATCCTCTCAATCAACCTACTAATAACCTGGTTCATCCCCGTAGCCTGGCACTCCATGGATATGTCCGAAACTCTTTCCTCAAGGTACTGTAGCTGCTTATCAATAGTTCTGTCCACTAAAATTACATCATAATCAACGTCATCATAAACAGTTTTGGATTGAAGATCCACTAATGATGGCATTTTCCCTTGTGTAACTAAATTCGAACTGATTCCATATACATCGTAAAATCCATCCATCACTCTCTCATCATAATTTACAACATTATTACTCTGCACATTCCAAATACCATGATTAATAACATCACATCACAATTTTCGTGTCAATGCAGAAAAAAAAGGTAGAAGGTTTTCACTGTTCATGCTACCCGGGAGGGCGATTAATCCGACCCCATACTCTACACAGCCCAGCAGGATTACTCCCAGGATGTTTCCAACCCATCCCTAGCCACCACTAAATATTCGCCCTATACGGGATTCGAACCTGAGACCTCTTGCAAAGAACTCAGGGCCCCTATACGGGATTCGAACCTTAGACCTCTTGCACATTTTTTATTTTTTAAAGAAGAAAGAAAGAAATCAGAGGCAATTAGTCCAATTCAGGCAACTTCATAACACAACTTCAAGCTTAGCATTAGCATTATTATAAGCTCAATAAGTATCAAACGCATTTAGTTTACATATACTAAGTGCAGATACAAATTATGCTGAACGATACATTTAGGTCAAACATAAAAGTGCATAATTGAATTGCAAAACGTAATTACACTACAATGCAATGACATAAGGTAATATGAAGCTAAAATCACAACAACCTTACCCAATATCGAAGCGAAAGAAACTCAACAAGCGATTCAGACGGATAGAAACCTAAACTTCTTTGTTTAGCAGCTTTAATCTGTGCAGTTTCGGCGTCAGGTTCACGCGTATCACCGGATCCTGATGAAACACTAATCGCGAGCGCAAGTTGCATCTGAAATTCATCTTCAAAGAAATTGAAATCGACTACTGATGAATTTGAATTGTTAATGTTGTTATGTACGGAATATGAATCAACAGTTTCGATTGGAGATGGAGACGATGGTGAGAGGAATTGGGCGGTGGCCGGAGGTTGAGATGGCGTGTCGGTGGAGGTTAGTCGGTGGTTGTGGTCGTTGAAACCACCACCACCACCACCGCCAATGTGAAGTTTTCGTAGTAGGTGTTTCATTTTGGGCATACTGTTGATGAATTCACATGGATATAGATATAGATACAAATTTGTATGTATGAATTGGAGAATATAAGTACGTAAAAGAAAATTGTAAAGCTGTGTTTGATTTTACACTTGTTCACCAAGCTACAATTGTATGTGAAGGAGATTTATGTATTTTATAATTTATTTATATCATCCGTCTTTCATCTGTTTTTGTAAAGAAAAAAATAGGCAGTTAGTTGGTCCCTTGTATTTGCAAAAACTTCAATATTCATTTATATTTATTTTTGACACAATTGGTCACTAGACTATGCACATATTTCTTTGTTTTGTTAGTTTCTCGGTCCTAACACAACCACATTCGTTACACGTGAGGTTATTTTCGTTAAAACTAGTCGTCGCTTCGCGCCGGGGGCTCCGTTTTGAATGCGAGTTAAAAAAAAAAAGTCTTGATCTATTTTGTAAAAAAGAATTTTTTTCGACATCTAACATTGAAGGGTTGTTTCTTTTGTGAAAGTTGCTTCTTTTAGCGTTCGTTTTTTTTAAGTTAGATGATCTATTCTATTTTGTAAAAAAAATGTTTTTCGACATCTTTTGGTAGCATTTAAGGGTTGTTCCTTTTATGAAAGTTGTCTCCTTTATCGTTGAGGAAGAAAAGGGGAAAAAAAAGGTTAGTTGATTTTTTTGGTAAAAAAGAATTTTTTCGACATCTTTTGGTAACATTGAAGAGTTGGTTCTTTTATGAGAGTTGATTCTTTTATCGCTGGAGACAAAAAAAAAAAGTATAATGACAAAAATAACCTGGTTACTATTGATGAATAGTATTACATAGTTTTGTTTATTAGATATATAGATAATTCTTTCACCCGTCTGTTAGACCTTCTAACCTCATTTAATATAGTTAACCCGACCTAACTCTGTTTGAATTCATTTCTCTCAACACAAACATTGTTCCTAACCTCCTTTGCTTTTGTTCTCTATATTAAATATTACTCCGTAATTGTTAATAACTTATACAAGAAACGGGAATATGGAGATGAATTTGATTTAGCACAGCAACACACGGTAAGAATCAACGTTAATGTTTTTCCAATTTCGAAATTTAAAATTAATGCATTTCTAATATTAACCAAATGATTTATGTTTGCACTCCAATATAGTACGGTTATTTCAATAAAAATGCATCGTGGTGGTGTTTTCAATGATCCATATGAGAACCTCCACCACCAAAAGCTAATCAGTTGTGAAACCTTAAAGCCGCACAAACAGAAAGACCTATCATTCGCTCCATCTAGTAGCCGCAACAAAGAAACCCATAGAAATTACCTAAGGGATGACATCGGGTCGGGTTTGGGTCGCGTTTAGGTAATCCTAGACCCGAACCGAATAAAACAGCTGGTCCTAAACCTGGACTCGTTGAGTCCCTATTCAGTTACAAACTAGCTGGTAAACGGATTTTCCACGAGTATCTAGGTCCCTATTTACTTATGAACTATTGGGTACACAGGTTTTCCCGCGGTATTCGAGTCTTTTTTCGCATATACGGTTCGGGTAACTGGGTATACCGGCCAAATACGGGTTATCGGGTTTATGGGTCGGGTATATGAACTCGGGTATTTTTCGGGTATATGGGTTGGGTAATTGGGATCGTGTCTAAAACCATCCCATGACCCGGACCCGCGAAAAAAATTAAAAAACATTTCTATATCCGTCCCTAGACCCATTTACAAGGCCCGAACCCGGCCAAAATAAATCGGGTTTCGAGTTCCCATCAGGAACGTGTTTTTTTATTGCCATCTCTAGAATCACCCTATAGCTGCCACATATGTACGTATTCCTAATCACCAGTAACCCAAACCAAACTTAGTCAACGGGAAACCACAATAGTAGTTCAGTGATAAGGAAAACACCCACAACCAACTCAGGAATTATAGTGTGAAGTGTTGATGTAACATTAATGTGACAATTAAGAAGTTGAATTATGTCAGGTACCATAAAGAGCGGTCTTACATTTTCAGTGGTATAGCTTCCTTGAGTGATGTGATACGTTATTTAGGTCGAAAGAATTCACACATGTTTAATAGGGCAACATTAAGTTAGAAACAAATCACTTAATAATCATTATATAACTCACATTGTTACTTGTGATACGAATGCTGTTATAATCAATGTAAGATCACTTTGTTACAGTGATTGTGAGGTGGAGACAAATTTAAAATTTTTGGGAGTTTTTGACTGTGATTTGATAGTGTCAAATTTTGATAGGGTGTTATAGTGAATGTCAAACTTTTAAAGGAAGGTTTTGACTAATGTGATAAAATATGATTGAGATTTGAGTGAAATATAACGAAAACAATAAAACATAACTGAGTTGTCAAATTTTGATTGTTTCAAAATCTATTTTTTCCAATCAAGTTCGTGACTAACGACCCATAGTGGGTGTTAGTTCTGTATTGACGCCCACGTCATTTTAACACCAGCCTTTCATGCCTGTAGAGAGTGGTCTAATTAAGTTTTTACTCTTCAATAAGAACTCAACATTTATAACTGATCACAACACACATCACTATTCTTCAATAAGAACCCGAAAATTCTAACCGATCACAACACACGTCGCTATGTATATTGTGATAGGGTCTTGGCATACAAAATTTGAATGAGCGGTTACTTTAGCAAAAATTATAATCTAAATATAAATATGCAAAAAATACAAGTTGAAAACGAACCAAAGTCTCCACATAAAGCTATAAGAAGACATTGTGGCGAACCTACATTGTAGGTGGTGAGATCCTTGGACTCCGTTAGTTTAATTTATTTTCTTTACAAATTAACTCTAAATTGTATATGACACTACAAAATTTAAAGATATGAATCCGTATGTTTTTAAAAATTAATGGCTTTTTGGAAGTAAATAACGCGAAAAAAAATAATTTATAAAGTACCAATTATATTGTATAGGAGCCATTTGAATTACAAATCAGAATCGTAACTGAGAAGACATCAAGAAGACTTCCCTCCCTAGAGGTTGTTAATTTTGAAAACATGCAACACAGTGGCAAGACATAAATATCCCACACAAGCATCCATGGAAGACTGTAATCTTACCCACATTAAAGTTTTTATTTTTTGGAAAGACTTCTATTTCTATGTGCAGAGTTAGATTGAATCGCCTTGACTGTATCAAACTCCAACGAACTTCCCTTATTTTTTTTTTTATAGCAAAAACAGGTTAAAGGTATGAGTAATGATCTTCATCTATGCAGACCATTGATATTAAGGATTAGCCAATTGTTATTTGGTTTCAATAGCAACAACATGGTTTCAATGGCAACAACATCTGTTGATGAAATTTGTTTCAGGTTGTCACCTAGGCCATGTGTTTTGAATTTGGTATCTGTTCCCATAAACTGTCACATTTACTAGGTGAAAAAAGTGTAAAACATGTAGTGAAAGATGCATATATAGTCGTTTGCGGAATAATGTTAAATCTTGTGGATAATTCATCACTACATGTTTGTAGCACACGCAAGTTACTCGTGTACTTCATAATCCTACAAATTTATGAAATCATGACCCTATATATAAAAACTTCAAAGACAACTGAAGCAAAGCACACTTGCATGTTACAACAAGTGAAAGCTATGAAAATAATCTGGAACTGATTATCTATAAATAGACACTAATAATAAAATTCCTATATACAACCACATTCAAAATGAGGAACAAAAAAGTAAAAATATAACGCCTTTTAGTTTTGTAGATAAAACCAATAACAAAGAAGCCTAGGCAGTTGCTGCAGCCTTTTCTTCTTCCTCGTGCTGTGGCTGAAGCGTGCAGACGAGGTTGCGATCACCATACACATTATCTACACGCCCTGTCACAATAAACGCAAACCAAATGCATTTTTAATGATACTGTATATAAATAAATTACAGAAATTAAATTAAATAACTTCAAAAAATAGATATATAAAAAGACCTGTAGTAGGCCAGAACTTAGCAGAACGAAGCCAGGAAGCAGGGTAGGCTGCGTATTCTCGAGAATACGGCTTTGTCCATTTTTCAGCCATGAGCACTTGAAGGGGATGAGGAGCACCCTGTGAACGCAAACGGGTCGAATTAAAAAAAAAAAAAAAAAAAAAAAAAACAAATAAGGTGGAATGGGTCGAAAAGGGTGAAAGCTGCCTAAACAAATACGATTGTCACAAATTTGGCCTTACCCATCCCATTTTGACCCATACTAAAAATTTGGTCTTTTTAGTGCGTACCCATTTTGCAATTTTGCAACCTATACGTTAAACCAATTGTACTAACAAAGTACCTTGAGAACATTGTTGTTGATATCGAATTTTCCTTTCTCGATATATGTAATCTCTTCTCGAATAGAAATTAAAGCGTCACAAAACCTGTCTAACTCAGCCTGCAAATCGAAATAATAAATACATGCATTATACAAAATGAAAGCTCAAAAATATATATGTAAGCAACAATTCATCTTAAAAATTACCTTGCTTTCACTTTCAGTAGGTTCGATCATTAGTGTCCCAGGAACTGGAAATGACATTGTTGGGCTATGAAACCCGTAATCTATCAAACGTTTCGCAACATCTTCTGGTTCAATTCCAGCTGTAGTCTAGATTTTGAAAGTTATACAAGAGTTAGAATTTTGAAGTTATCATGTAAAATTTGAAGTTATACAAGAGTTAAACTTACCTTTAAAGGTCTCAAATCAATAATAAATTCATGAGCAACGGTTCCATTGACACCACGGAAAAGAATAGGGTAGTGATTCTGTAATGAATCCCAAAAAAGGCATTAGTTTCGCTCACAAGGTAGCAATTTCAACCCAAATTACTTGTGAATGGGTTGATCCTAGTTAAGTTTTATCTTAGCGATCAAATGTGTAAATCAAATTAATTAGCTACGGCATACAAATCAAATGGGCTGAAAGTCACGCAAAATATAATATTAATGCATATGACCTCCTAAATCATCATTTTGATAAAAAGAAATCTGTTATCACATATTACTTGTTATATATAACTGGTTTTAACATGTCTGGAAAAGTGTCCTGACCCATATGAAATTCTAGCATTACCTATTCTGACCCAAACCCAATTTGCCACATTCTACAAGTAATCGAAGAAATATCTATTCATTTAAGAAAACAGACCTCGAGACGTTTTGCCATGTAGTTAGCATTCAAGATGGCTATCTTTGATGCATCTGTAAGTCCTTTTGATCCCATCATGGCAATGTATGTATACGATATGGGCAAAATAAGTGCAGAACCCCAAGGTGCTGCAGAAATGGTACCAAGCGGTTGAGCCTTTTCGGGAGCCGGTAAGCCACCTGTCGCCACCTTTACATCGAAATTTTGAATTAAATTAGCTCAAACAAAGTATTAATAATAAACTTTATCAAACTAATTAATTCTTACTAAAAATAGTGAAAAACATCCAAAACAATTTCAATTGTTTCTTTTGTCGTTGGTGCTTACCACAGGGTGAGAAGGCAAATACGGTGCCAAGTGTTTCTTCACACCAATGGGACCCATACCGGGCCCACCTCCACCGTGCGGAATGCAAAATGTCTTGTGAAGATTCAAATGACAAACGTCGGCACCAATCCAACCTGGACTCGTCAAACCAACCTGAAAAAAATACAATTTTTTTACATCGAACGCGACAAGCAAAATCAGTCATATCTTGAGTTGATATCGGTGGCGGATCTAGGAATTGTTTTCGACGGGTGCAAAATATTAGAAATTTGAAGGAAAAGAAACAAGTAAACGGGGGCAAAATGTCGAATTTCAACATATAAATACACTAAACGCCGAACTTTAACACATAAAAAATACACTGAAAAAGTTTTGAGTCATCGGGTGCGGCCAACCCTGGTTGACCCTTAATAGGTCTGCCCCTGGTTGATATGCACGAAAAAAAAGAGAGGTAATAAGTCATTAAAAAAATGAAATTTCATTCACAGAAAAACAAGTTACTTGTGCATTCATGTTGGCTCCATCCATGTAAACTTGGCCTCCATTGTCATGAATAATTTTGCAAATCTCATCAATACCCTCTTCATAAACACCATGAGTTGAAGGATACGTAACCTAATATTATTGAAGGACCGAAAGAATAATCTATTAGTCATTAATGATACATTTAATAGTGCTTTTGTAAGTGTTGTTTGATGCAAAATATCCATACCATTAAAGCCGATAAGTTGTTTTTGTTTGCCTCTGCAGCCTTGCGTAGTTCTTCAATATTGATGTTACCTTTAGCATCGGTTCCAACCGTAATGATCTTCATTCCACACATAGCTGCACTAGCGGGATTCGTTCCATGAGCTGAGACCGGAATGATGCATACATTTCTATGACGATCTCCTCTTGCCTATAATCGGTCATGCAAATTTTTCATAATCAAGTCAACTGGTGGAATGAGTGGTTGACTGACAGGTCAAAAGAGGTTTGGGCCAAAACAGACCATCTCATGCGGGTCAAGACAACCCAAATGCAACTCATATTGACCTGTACGTTTTAACCTCTTTTTCATTTTTAGCCCATATAGTTATCTTCTTTTTAACAGGTGACCCGTTTGAGAATGTTGTTTCGACCCAACAAACCCAAAAGAAAGCCCAGATCAATCCAGTATTGCCCATTTGGGCCATAACCCATTTAAAGGGCTAAAAAGCAACAAAAGTATATGTTTATTCACAATAATGTATTGTGTTATACCTGATGATATGCTCGGATAACCATCAGCCCGGCATACTCTCCTGCAGCACCAGCATTTGGTTGCAATGAGAACGAATCGAATCCGGTAATAGTACACAACATATCACCCAAATTCTTGAACATTTCCTGAAATAAACAGTAAACAATTGTAACATGATCGATCTTACATTAGAAAAATTAATTAACATAGCCTTAACCTAATTTTTTTAATCAACAAAGATTACTTGATATCCTTCAGCCTGTTCAGTAGGTGTAAATGGATGCATGTTCGCAAAGGCGGGCCATGTCACAGGCATCATCTCGGTTGTTGCATTAAGCTTCATTGTACACGACCCTAACGGAATCATACTGTGGCATAACGAAAGATCCTTTGACTGTAATTTGCTGATATATCTAAGTAGCTCATGTTCTGTGTGGAAACTAATAAAAATAAAAAAGAATTAGAATAATTCGATGAAAATTAGTTAAGATATATAGAAAAGAAAGAAAAAGGTGAAAAGAAACGTACGAGTTAAAAATTGGATGCGTCATATATGGAGTATTCCTTACGAGCCCCGAAGGGATAACATTTTGGACCTCTGGTGCAATAGAAGCAGCAGTGAATGGTACCTGTGATACGATATAATACGAAATGACGTTTTGTTGACTATTAGTGTTGGCATACAAAAGATATTAGTGTATTGATGAGCATAATAATACTTGCCTGTTTCCCGAGTGAAAAAACTTTAAACAATGTATCAACATCCTCAATGCTGGTTGTTTCATCAAATGAGACGGTGATCTGAGAGCAATAAGAAAGTCAGTTGACACTAGGTAGCAATTTAACACATTTATAGACTAATGGGTCCATTTTGGCTATCGATTACCTATAGCGGGTCAAATGTTTAAGATGGAAGACTTAACTAGAAAGGGTCCGGCATTAAAGGAGGTCAAACAGGTGGAAACATTCTAACTATTCATATGCATAGTACCATCCGATTCACTATATTACCAAAACTTTAATTTATCATTGAAGTTATATAACAGTAAACATTAACTATTTATATTTATAAACTTTTTAAAAAGAATGCAAAATTGCATATAGGTCGGCCCCACCCAACCCAACCCATTTTGCCACTAGTGCTGTGAGAACTTACAGTGTTTTGGTCGACAATACGAAGATTCATTTTGTTTTTGTAAGCTTCTTCAGCAATTGCACTTGAATCAGTACAGTTTATCTTGACAGTATCAAAAAATGGGAGACCCTGAACTTCAACAGTTCCAAGTTTCTTTAATCCAGCAGCAAACGTAGCAGCAAGACCGTTTGTTCGTTGGGCAATTTCTTTTAGGCCTTCGGGTCCATGGTAAACACCATACATAGCAGCCATGTTCGCAAGCAATGCCTACATGATAAGACTCGGTTAGTGTATGTATGTCCATATGCATCAAACAGTCAACAAACCAAAAAATGTATGTTTTGAAACCGATCATCAAAGTTAAAAATAAATTACCTAACATGGATTTTGGTCATTCGTGTACTGCTTTCACATATAATCCGAATTTGCTAGACCAACTTAAATCGCAAAACAGGACAACACATTATAGAATTTTTCTTATGACAGCCTAAGGGATGTCGTTAACATGCATAAACTGTTGTACACTTCAATAACCACCGCATTACAATTTATAACTGTTACTGTTATATACAACACTTTTATACATTTTAACAAAGCCCTAAGGGCTGTCGCTAGAAAAATCAAGGATTTTTACATACAACAAGTTTTGTTACAATTAAGTTTGCTTCTAACTTACCAAAACCTACATGTTTTTCAAATCTACTCATGCTAGCAGAGCAAAAACATTATTATTTAAAAAGTGTCGCTTTCAAATCAGTAATTAACCGCTCACTATAACACTTTAAAGCACACTGACGACGTTCCTTAAAATCCTTATTATTATTATTATCATAAGTATAATAAACCATGTAAACAGATCAATTCAGCCTTAAAACAATACCTGAGCAGTGCAAATGTTACTAGTAGCTTTATCCCTTCTAATATGTTGTTCTCTCGTCTGCATAGCCATTCGTAATGCAGGTTTACCCGAAGAATCAACACTAACACCAATAATCCTCCCCGGCATCATCCTCTTATACTCTTGACTCGTTGCAAGAAACGCAGCATGTGGGCCCCCATACCCCATCGGTACACCAAATCTTTGAGCCGAACCCACAACAATATCAACCCCAAATTCACCAGGCGCTTTCAACATCGTCAACGCCAACAAATCACTCGCCATCACAACTTTCACACCATTTGCGTGCGTAGTCCTAACAAACTCACCATAATCCAACACCTCCCCTTCAGTACCAGGATACTGAACAAGTACACCACAAACTTCACCAATTGAGTAATCAATATCCTTTAAATCCTTAACCAATACTTTAAGATCGAACCCATCCGCACGAGTCTTACAAATATCAATTGTTTGTGGGTGACAATTAGTAGCTATTATAAATGTTTTCTTTTTACCTTTTTGAATATTATTACACATTGCCATTGCTTCAGCTGCTGCAGTTCCTTCATCAAGTAGTGAAGCATTTGACATTGGTAAACCGGTTAAATCGGTTATCATCGTTTGAAAATTAAGCAGGGATTCGAGTCTCCCCTGCGCGATTTCGGCTTGATACGGAGTGTATTGAGTATACCAACCAGGGTTCTCCATTATATTTCTTAAAATAACACTAGGAACATAAGTATTATAATACCCCATACCAATAAAACTCTTGAATACTCTGTTTTTAGAAGCTAATTCTTGCATATGTGCAATCATTTGAGATTCAGTTAATCCTTCATTAAATTTATCAAACTTCATTGGTTCGATACGTATCGATTTCGGTACGGTGGAATCGATTAATGAATCTAAACTTTCAAAACCGACAAATTCAGCCATTTTTGTTTGGTCTTCAGGGGAGGCAGAGTTATGGCGTCTAGCAAATGTATCACTTGGTTTTAAAACTTCGATTGAAATCGAACGTGTTTGTGATTGTGAACGAAACCCTTGAATGTTTTGATTTGATGTAACATTTTTGTTGATTGAAGGAGATAATAATGAAGAAACTGTGATGTACCTTGATGAATATGAAACAGGGGAGGGTGAGTTGTGTTTAGTTTGTGAAATCAAGCGATTGATTATAGATTTATTTGCTAATCTGCGTGCACGATCCATATTTGGAGTACGGATTTGGGTTGAGCTTGATGGATCAAGCTCAAATGATGAGAAACAGAGCACGCACTTAGAAGAACGTGGGATGTGTATATATAATAAGGAGAATAGGTTTAAATGCTCTGTTTTTTTATGATGTTATTTTAGTATTTTTCATGACTTGTAGTGGGTTGGTGAGAAGGGGTTGTTGAATACAGTGTCATATGACACTAGGTAAGCAAACATTATGCTTTTGGTCCCTTAAGTGTCCATGTATTGTCAAATTTAGGGCTATTAGTTGTTTTTAATAATTTTCTTTTTAAACGGCGATATCGACATCGAATACTCTCATTTGTCACCCACACACGTGCTAGGAGGAAACCCAATTCGCGACGATGTTGGCAGTACCATCGAAGGTTGGGAAAACCCCCCAGAGACATTCCCAAATCGCATTGATGTTGGCAGTACCATCAAAGGCTGGAAACTCCCCGCTTGGAGTGGGAATTGAACCTGGTTTGGCAGTACCCCAAGTTGAATCCCACCTCATACCACTCAAGTCAAGTTTCGGTGGTTAGTTGTTAATAATAGTCGAGGTAATGTGGCATCCGCGCATTCATGCGCTAGTTTTGTTGCGTTTGTAATGTCGTTATAATTGATTTTTTGTGCTTTGTTGAAATGTCCCGTTCATATTGATTATAAACGTTCCATATTAATTGATTTCGTCGCGAGGTTTTGACCTCTATATGAGACGTTTTTCAAAGACTGCATTCATTTTTAAAACAACCATAACCTTTATTTTATCTATAAAGGTTTAAAAAGCATTACGTAGATTATCAAATAATGATAATCTAAAATATACTGTTTACACATGACCATTACATAATGGTTTACAATAAGAATATATTACATCAAAAATAAGTTTCTTGAATGCAGTTTTTACACAATATCATACAAGCATGGGCTCCAAATCTTGTCCTTATTTTAGTATGCAACAGCGGAAGCTCTTAATAGTCACCTGAGAATAAACATGCTTAAAACGTCAACAAAAATATTGGTGAGTTATAGGTTTAACCTATATGTTTATCAAATCGTAATAATAGACCACAAGATTTCATATTTCAATATACATCCCATACATAGAGATAAAAATCATTCATATGGTGAACACCTGGTAATCGACATTAACAAGATGCATATAAGAATATCCCCTATCATTCCGGGAAATCCTTCGGACATGATAAAAACGAATTCGAAGTACTAAAGCATCCGGTACTTTGGATGGGGTTCGTTAGGCCCAATAGATCTATCTTTAGGATTCGCGTCAATTAGTAGATCGGTTTACTAATTCTTAGGCTACCAAGCAAAAGGGGCATATTCGGCTTCGATCATTCACCCATATAATGTAGTTTCATTTACTTGTGTCTATTTCGTAAAACATTTATAAAACTGCATGTATTCTCATCCCAAAATATTAGATTTTAAAAGTGGGACTATAACTCACTTTCACAGATTTTTACTTCATCGGGAAGTATGACTTGGCCACTGGTCGATTCACGAACCTATACAAATATGTACATATATATCAAAGTATGTTCAAAATATATTTACAACATTTTTAATTACGTTTTAATGTTTTAAGCTTATTAAGTCAGCTGTCCTCGTTAATAACCTACAACTAGTTGTCCATAGTTAGATGTACAGAAATAAATAAATATAAATTATCTTGGATCAATCCACGACCCAGTGTATACAAGCCTCAGGCTAGATCACAACTCAAACTATATATATTATTTTGGAATCAACCTCAACACTGTATAGCTAGCTCCAACATTACTGCATATAGAGTGTCTATGGTTGTTCCAAAATATATTATATAGATGGGTCGATATGATATGTCAAAACATTGTATACGTGTCTATGGTATCCCAAGATTACATAATATATATTAGAATACATGAATAATACAATATAAGTTTGTTAAGTTATGATTTGTATAGAATTGTTACAATATTTCCCGTAGCTACAACAATCAAAAATATCCAATCTTGTTTTACCCATAACTTCTTCGTTTTAAATCCGTTTTGAGTGAATCAAATTGCTATGGTTTCATATTGAACTATATTTTATGAATATATACAGAAAAAGTATAGGTTTATAGTCGGAAATATAAGTTACAAGTTGTTTTTGTAAGAGGTAGTCATTTCAGTCGAAAGAACGACGTCTTGATGACCATTTTGAAAAACATACTTCCACTTTGAGTTTAACCATGATTTTTGGATATAGTTTCATGTTCATAAGAAAAATCATTTTCCCAGAAGAACAACTTTTAAATCAAAGTTTATCATAGTTTTTAATTAACTAACCCAAAACAGCCCGCGGTGTTACTACGACGGCGTATATCCGGTTTTACGGTGTTTTTCGTGTTTTCAGGTTTTAAATCATTAATTTAGCATATCATATAGATATAAAACATGTGTTTAGTTTATTTTAAAAGTCAAGTTAGAAGGATTAACTTTTGTTTGCGAACAAGTTTAGAATTAACTAAACTATGTTCTAGTGATTACAAGTTTAAACCTTCGAATAAGGTAGTTTTATATATATGAATCGAATGATGTTATGAACATCATTACTACCTCAAGTTTTGTAGGTAAATCTATTGGAAGTGACAAGAAATGATCTAGCTTCAAAGGATCTTGGATGGCTTGAAAGTTCTTGAAGTAGGATCATGACACAAAAACAAGTTCAAGTAAGATTTTTACTCGAATTAAGATAGTTTATAGTTATAGAAATTGAATCAAAGTTTGAATATGATTATTACCTTGAATAAGAAAGATAACCTACTGTAAATAACAAAAGTTTCTTGATCTTAGATGATTACTTGGAATGGATTAGAAAGCTTGGATGTAAACTAGTAAACTTGAAAGGATTTTCGAAGTGTTCTTGAAGTGTTCTTCCTAAGATGATTATAGCTTGATTCTTGAAGTAATTTTTGATGAAGATGATGATTAACTACTGGAAAAATTCGTTCATAAGAGTGTGTGTGTGTGTGTGTGTGTGTGTGTGTGTTGAGAGAGAATTAGAAAGAGAATTGGAAGTGAAATGGAGTGAATGATGAGTGGTAAGTGGTGAGTGGTGAGTGTGGTTTAAAGGAGTTCTAGTTAGTTGACTAGTTCATGGTAGAAGTTAAAATTGATTAGTCATACATAACATAATCAAAAGTGGAATCCCATGCTAGTTCCTATTGGTATATACCCACAGTAAGTACGTCTAGAAGCTGTGTATAATACGGATATGAATACGACTAGAATTCTTGATGAAAAAAGAATGGGAATGTAATTGTACCCATTTTCGTTAAGTATTAGTGTTTTGATATATGTCTTGAAGTCTTCTAAAAGTATATTAATACGTTGATGCGTTGAATGCTTGTTAATGTTATTGATAAGTGTTTAGTTATATTACATGTTTCATTACCTTCAAAACGGCATATCATATGTATAAATCGGATTCCCGAAACTTAAATTGCAATTGATGAACTTGAAACTTGAAAATAAACCTCTATTGATCACTTGACGGGATTTAGGTTATTGTATATGATGTTTTTGCTTGATGAAAAGTGCTTAGTTACGTTCCTTGTCGAAAGAGCTTTCCGATGATATAAAATACATGTTCTAATTGTTTGCGGATCATAAAATGTGATTGTTTGTGTTTTGGTTCGTCCACTTGAGAAATTCAGCAAACAGGGCCTGGAAGGCAATTGGGACGCCGTCCTGATATTTGGGACGCCGTCCCACTCTTCATATTGGGACGCCGTCTTTATATTTGGGACGCCGTCCCACTCTTCATATCAGGACACCGTCCTGATTTTTGGGACACCGTCCTGATACACTAAAATGGGCTGTTTGCTTTGATCTTTTGACGTAAAATGTTTACTATGCTACGGACCTCCGATTAACATGAAACTTGGCTAACATGCTCATATATGATTATATAACTTAGAAAAATTGTCGGATACCCAACCCGACCCCGTTGACTTTTCCGTTGACTTTGACCCGACCAAGTTTGACTTTTTGTCAAACTTAACCAAATACTTATGCAACCTTTCTAACATGATTATTTACTTGTATCTTGCATGAAACTTGACTAGTTGATTCACATGTTAATATAATCGAGTCGTAACGAGCCATAGGACTAATTGAACATCTTTGACCGTTTGTGTCTACCGTTATTGATATAACCTATATGTTTAGGTCAAGACTAGCCTTGTCTTTGCACGCGTTTACTTGTTGAAGTACTTTTATAACTCTCGCACTCAAGGTGAGATCATAGTCCCACTTTTACTCTTTTTGAAATTATATTTGGGATGAGAAAACATAAACGATTCTTTTGAACTAAGTGAACACAAGAACGGGAAAACAAACATTCTACATACGAGTTTAGAACAAAAATCCTCAATTCGATTATCATTAGTTACACTTGCCGGGTGTAAGCGAGAACTTATGTTATATGGCCATATGGGTTGACAACCCTCATCTTTGACGGTTCGCTACCGTCTACGGATGAAATATATTTTCGAGAATCAGTGTTTGTTCTAGCACTATGGATGGGGTATACAATGGATGGAATGTTAAGCTTTGATAATTGGGTGCTCGTGAATATTAACTTTTAGAATGTATTACTATTATTTCAACTTTGCAAACCTTGTGGTTCGACTTACTTACTTTTACTCACTTACTTACTTAAACCTATGATTTCACCAACGTTTTCGTTGACAGATTTCTATGTTTTTCTCAGGTCTTGCACGATATGTGATACATGCTTCCGCTCATTATTTGATACTTGCATTGGATGTCGAGTATACGTGCATTTCGTGGAGCGTCTTTTGACTTTACTTTAAACCGTGTCGCCTAGATTTCATTCGTATTATAACGTTGTAACTTAACTATTGGTTGAACAATTCTTGTAAACTTTGAAACAATCTTTATTTTGAAATGAAGGCGACATATTTTGGTCAAAAGTTATCTAAAAGACTTATAATCAGGTAATGGGACCCACGTAGCCGACGCCGTCACTTGACGATTTGTCGGGGTCGCTACAAGTGGTATCAGAGCCTTGGTTGTAGGGATTTAGAGTTCATTTGTGTCCACCCCGAGTCATAGGGTACATAGGTGAATCTAGACTACAACCGGCATATAGACTGAAGTAGGAATTATTTGACTAATTGTGCATTTATACTCGAACTCTTCTATCATATCTAACTCGTATTCGATCTTGATCTTACGTTGATAAATTTTGTTGATGCGCCACCTTGACTTTATGAAGTAATGTTAAATGCACATGAGAATCAGGGTAATATAATTTCCGGGATTATATTACGGTGATTCACATGGACGTTCCGACATTATGACATAGAGAATTTAAGGCGAGTCAAGGAAAATTTTCTCTCTATCCTTATTCCATGCCACGGTTAGTATTGTTGAAAATACTAACCAACGATATTCTTGTCTCATGAAGGAACAATGGCTCACCAAGGTCAACACAATACTCCTCTCGAAACTCTAGAACAAGCTCTTCAACGAATGATAACCACCGCCGTGGGTACGGCCGTGGCCGATCACTTTTCTAACAACAACAATCATGGAGCCGGTAATTCAATCGAAGGTTGCTCCTACAAGAACTTCATGAAGTACAATCCTCCCACTTTCGATGGAACCGGGGGACCGGTTACTCTCACCCGATGGTTTGAACAAATGGAGACCGTTTTTAACACAAGCGGTTGTCGAGACCAAGATAAGGTCAAGTTTTCCACCCTCACTTTCACCGGTATTGCTCTCTCATGGTGGAACACGTATGTACAATTAGTGGGAAGCGATGAAGCCCACACACTCTCTTGGACCGAATTAAGAGAAAGAATGATCACCGAATACTTCCCGCGCGACGAGACTCGAAGGCTCGAACAGGGTCTAAGGAATTTAAAAACGGTCGGAAATGACCTCGAAGCTTATAATCAACGGTTTACCGAACTAGTCTCGATGTGTCCAAATCTCATGACTCCCGAATCCCTAAGAGTCGAACTTTACATGGATGGCCTCCCTAAGAGCATTCAACACAAGGTAATGACATCTCAACCCACTAACCTACAAGAGGCTTTAACAATGGCCCGCCAAGCCTTAGAAACGGTGAATGAAATGGAAGCACCGGCACAAATGGTCGAGAACCACCAGAGTAACAACAAAAGAACATGGGAAGCCTCTCAATCAAGCAACCACAACAATAACAACAACCCCGCCAAGAAGCCTTTTACCTCCAACGACAAGAAAGGCTATGCCGGAAAACTACCTTTTTGTAACGAATGCCACAAGCATCACTTTGAAGGATGTGGCAGGTTTCGCCACCGGCGCCAAGAACCCGTCGCTCGAAAGATGCCCAACGCACACAGAACGGGTGCTTGCTTCGAATGTGGCCAACTGGGTCATTTTAGGAATGTGTGCCCAAATAAGAAAATCAACCCCAACGCACGCCGTTGAACCTTCAACATCGACACCTAGGATGCCCGGAACGACGATGGACTAGTAACGGGTACGTTTCTTCACAACAAACCGTATACTTCATACTTATTCGATTCCATTACCGCTAGACGTTTTATAACCAAGTCTTTGACTCGTGCTCTTTGCACTCCACTTTTTCCCTAGACACTACTTAGGCAATTTAAGTGACCAACGGAATATATTGTGTGCCTATAAATTTTATCGGAGGATATACGTTAAGAATTATGACTTGACACCTATAGAACTAAGGAGCTCAAAACCTATTCGTTAAGGAGAAAAATTTTTTTTCTTCTTCTTTCTTTCCTACAATTATGTATGGATTTTTGTGAACTAAATAATTTTCGGTTGGAAACCGATACCCACTTCCTCGTATCCATGACCTCATGATTATTTGCGTGAAACTCGTGTGTATTCCAAATCGACCTCCGTTCCGGTTATCACCAATTGGGGGTTAAGGGAGACGATGTCTCCTAAGCCATCTTCCGAACTCACAACGTTAGTTGTAAATCTCTCTTGGTACCATTCGATTTATCCAAGGCACGCCCGTATCCACAAACCTCTCGAACCGCGTATGCAAATTCATATAGACTATTTCGTTATCGTATTTATAGATGATATCTTGACCTATCCAAGTAAAGAAGGAAAACGAACAACATCACCATCTCCCGCTCGAACTTTTGAGAAAAGAGCAACTCTATACCAAAGTCTCTGAGTGAGAATTTCTGTTGAACGAAGTCCAATTTTCTAGACCATGATGTTTATGGTCAGGTCGTTACAATCAATCTCGAAATCAAGCCACATGTAATCAGGAAACTCTCCCAACTCAGACTTGTATTCGTAAAAATCTTAGATCTCACCGGTTGTTACCGAAGATTCATTTCTGACTTTTCTCGTGTTACACAACTTTAAACCTCTTCATGTCTGAGCCTTGAACGTGATTCTTCACACCAACCTTCCTAGCTAAATTCGTATAGCACTAGATGGAACTCAAACATGGAAATATTTCTACTTGAACGCCGAAAGGCATACTCTCTCGACTCAAAATCAACGTAACTAAAATTCGTTATTTTGCGCGAAGAATTCGAATACTTAATTGTGGATCCGATCAATTTTCTCGTCATCCCATACCACACTACCTACCTCTGTTATTTCACCATCACCGTCTGATATTACTGGAATTTAAGATGACACACAATCCAACGATACTTCACTCTTCTTTGACTTAACGCCCTTGTGTTTCTAATAATCGGTCAACTATTGTTCAACCCCGAACTATACAATTACGTGTACTATCTCGTTTCTCTTTCAGACTTCAATTTTTTTTTTTTTTGACAACTAGAGGCACGTTATGGCAACCTCGAGATGTAAGCTCATCCTATTCTAAGTCCTCGTTTCACTCCTATCTTTATCGCTCGCACTTCCGTTTAAGGGAACTCCTTGTAACATTTCTCCATGGATAGAGAAACTCCTTATATTACATTAGTATTCGCCACGAGGGTGAATAGTCCTAACGAACATTTTTTTTTTTCGAACCCTAACTGACTTGTTCAAACATATCTTAAGAGATCCTATTCTAACACGGTGTACCATTGCCAATTACCTTGGATCAAAATACTCGTATCGCTTCTAGTTTTGCAAGAAACCTTGGAAACCCACTTGGACATACGTACCGCGTATCTCCCACAACCAACGAACCGAGCAAACGAACGATTTACATCTTGGAAAGACATGTTTCAAACTTGTATGGTCGCTTTTAGTTGATTCCTCTCACTGCGATAATACCATTCGTGTACTAACGCCGCACCTCCGAAACCCTATATGACCGCAAATGTCATACCCCTGTTCATTTAACCAAAGCATGTGGCAAACAAACACCGAAATCTGGACTCCATCAAGAAACAACAATTGAGATCGTTCAAGTCCGAGAAGGGCTCGAGATGACCCGTAGTCGCCAGAAGAGTTATACCAAACTTAGATGAAAACCTCACAAAATCCCAGTGTGTAACCGCGTAATATTGAGAACCCGCACCTTGGAAAGGTGTAATCCATTTTGGGAAATCGAGGAAGGTTATAACCGCAATATTGAACCTTTTGAAACCTTGGGGCATATTGGAACCGCTTCCTACCGTTTAGAACTTCCGACTCAATTAAGTTTCCGTTTATCCTACATTTCGTGTAACAAACTTAGAAACGTGTCATGCGGAACAGGAATGTGCAATCCTTCTAGATGCACCAACTATTGATGACAAACTCCTCTTCATGGGAAAACTGGTTGAAATCATGGATCGTGAAATCGAACCTCAATACAACGTAACACCCCGACTATCCGGATTCGTGGAATGTCCAAGAAAGTACCTTCACTCATTCGTAGAGTTACTACTCTAAGTCTCGAGTAAGAGATATCGACTACTACTTCCAACTAAATTTCGGGACGAAATTTCTTTTGAGGTGTGGATAATGTAACATCCCGCATTTTTCCGTTAAATTATTTTTAACGCCGTCTTTTTCTTTTTAGATAATATTCCTCGTATCTAGATTCGTAACCTCCGTTAGCTAACATTCTAAATACTCTCGTTATCGGATTTTAATATCTTCCGTTAATACGCGTTTTAAAATATTCCGTTTAGGTATTTTCCGCACCCGACTACAAACTTGAGGGACTAAAATTGACACGGGGTAAACTAGTTGACTAGGTCACCTAGTCCACCCCAATCACCACCATTCAACCATCTCCCTCTCTCTCTCTTTCTCTCTAGCAAGAACACACCCAATTTCCAAATTCATTCAATCATCATCTAAATTCGATCTAGGAGGCTTACAACAAAATAAATTACATATTCGTGATCCTCTCTTCATCCTCTTCATTTTGGTACCAACTTCATCTCGTTTGGGTAACATTTCTAAAACACTAGTTTTCTTTAAATTTGTGTGCTTGACTTAAAAGTATGTTAATTAGTGTCTATGGCTCATTGTGATGTCGTGTATGTAATTTGTATGCTCGATTTGTTGTTTTTGGTGTAACTAGTTCATTATGAAAATTACTTGCTAAATCCTTGATTTTGGATGATCAAATGTTATTAGATTGTTAATGTGCATGTTTTAAAAGTGTTACTAGTATCATTAGCTTCATTTTGATGTATAGATTGATTAAAGAAACTTCATAAACGCGATTATTGATTTTGTGAACTTTTGGTTAGGGTTTGACAACTCTTAAAACGAACTTTTGATGCGTTTAATGCTTGTTAATGTTATTGATAAGTGTTTAGTTGTATTACATGTTTCATTACCTTCAAAACGGCATATCATATGTATAAATCGGATTCCCGAAACTTAAATTGCAATTGATGAACTTGAAACTTGAAAATAAACCTCTATTGATCACTTGACGGGATTTAGGTTATTGTATATGATGTTTTTGCTTGATGAAAAGTGCTTAGTTGCGTTCCTTGTCGAAAGAGCTTTCCGATGATATAAAATACATGTTCTAATTGTTTGCGGATCATAAAATGTGATTGTTTGTGTTTTGGTTCGTCCACTTGAGAAATTCAGCAAACAGGGCCTGGAAGGCAATTGGGACGCCGTCCTGATATTTGGGACGCCGTCCCACTCTTCATATTGGGACGCCGTCTTTATATTTGGGACGCCGTCCCACTCTTCATATCAGGACACCGTCCTGATTTTTGGGACACCGTCCTGATACACTAAAATGGGCTGTTTGCTTTGATCTTTTGACGTAAAATGTTTACTATGCTACGGACCTCCGATTAACATGAAACTTGGCTAACATGCTCATATATGATTATATAACATAGAAAAATTGTCGGATACCCAACCCGACCCCGTTGACTTTTCCGTTGACTTTGACCCGACCAAGTTTGACTTTTTGTCAAACTTAACCAAATACTTATGCAACCTTTCTAACATGATTATTTACTTGTATCTTGCATGAAACTTGACTAGTTGATTCACATGTTAATATAATCGAGTCGTAACGAGCCATAGGACTAATTGAACATCTTTGACCGTTTGTGTCTACCGTTATTGATATAACCTATATGTTTAGGTCAAGACTAGCCTTGTCTTTGCACGCGTTTACTTGTTGAAGTACTTTTATAACTCTCGCACTCAAGGTGAGATCGTAGTCCCACTTTTACTCTTTTTGAAATTATATTTGGGATGAGAAAACATAAACGATTCTTTTGAACTAAGTGAACACAAGAACGGGAAAACAAACATTCTACATATGAGTTTAGAACAAAAATCCTCAATTCGATTATCATTAGTTACACTTGCCGGGTGTAAGCGAGAACTTATGTTATATGGCCATATGGGTTGACAACCCTCATCTTTGACGGTTCGCTACCGTCTACGGATGAAATATATTTTCGAGAATCAGTGTTTGTTCTAGCACTATGGATGGGGTATACAATGGATGGAATGTTAAGCTTTGATAATTGGGTGCTCGTGAATATTAACTTTTAGAATGTATTACTATTATTTCAACTTTGCAAACCTTGTGGTTCGACTTACTTACTTTTACTCACTTACTTACTTAAACCTATGATTTCACCAACGTTTTCGTTGACAGATTTCTATGTTTTTCTCAGGTCTTGCACGATATGTGATACATGCTTCCGCTCATTATTTGATACTTGCATTGGATGTCGAGTATACGTGCATTTCATGGAGCGTCTTTTGACTTTACTTTAAACCGTGTCGCCTAGATTTCATTCGTATTATAACGTTGTAACTTAACTATTGGTTGAACAATTCTTGTAAACTTTGAAACAATCTTTATTTTGAAATGAAGGCGACATATTTTGGTCAAAAGTTATCTAAAAGACTTATAATCAGGTAATGGGACCCACGTAGCCGACGCCGTCACTTGACGATTTGTCGGGGTCGCTACATGTATATACATTTTAACTGAGTCGTTAAGTCATCGTTAGTCGTTACATGTAAGTATTGTTTTGAAACCTTTAAGTTAACGATCTTATTTAATGTTGTTAACCCAATGTTTATTATATCTAATGAGATGTTAAATTATTATATTATCATGATATTATGATATATTAATATATCTTAATATGATATATATACATTTAAATGTCGTTACAACGATAATCGTTACATATATGTCTCGTTTCGAAATCCTTAAGTTAGTAGTCTTGTTTTTACATATGTAGTTCATTGTTAACATACTTAATGATATATATAATTATCATTTTATCATGTTAAATATAGTATAACATTATCTTAATATGATACATATGTATTTAGTAAGACGTTGTAATAACGATAATCGTTATATATATCGTTTCGAGTTTCTTAACTTAGTAGTCTCATTTTATGTATATAACTCATTGTTAATATACTTATGGAGATACTTACTTATCATAATCTCATGTTAACTATATGTATATCCATATATATATCCTCATGTCATTTTTACAAGTTTTAACGTTCGTGAATCGCCGGTCAACTTGGGTGGTCAATTGTCTACATGAAACTCATTTCAAATAATCAATTCTTAACAAGTTTGATTGCTTAACATGTTGGAAACACTTAATCATGTAAAAATCAATTTCATTTAATATATATAAACATGGAAAAGTTCGGGTCACTACAGTACCTACCCGTTAAATAAATTTCGTCCCGAAATTTTAAGCAGTTGGAAGTGTTGTCGTATCTTCTGGAAATAAGTGCGGGTATTTCTTCTTCATCTGATCTTCTCGTTCCCAGGTGAACTCAGGTCCTCTACGAGCATTCCATCGAACCTTAATAATTGGTATCTTGTTTTGCTTAAGTCTTTTAACCTCACGATCCATTATTTCGACGGGTTCTTCGATGAATTAAAGTTTTTCGTTGATTTGAATTTCATCTAACGGAATAGTGAGATCTTCTTTAGAAAAACATTTCTTCAAATTCGAGACGTGGAAAGTGTTATGTACAGCCGCGAGTTGTTGAGGTAACTCAAGTCGGTAAGCTACTGGTCCGACACGATCAGTAATCTTGAATGGTCCAATATACCTTGGATTTAATTTCCCTCGTTTACCAAATCGAACAACGCCTTTCCAAGGTGCAACTTTAAGCATGACCATCTCTCCAATTTCAAATTCTATATCTTTTCTTTTAATGTCGGCATAGCTCTTTTGTCAACTTTGGGTGGTTTTCAACCGTTGTTGAATTTGGATGATCTTCTCGGTAGTTTCTTGTATTATCTCCGGACCCGTAATCTGTCTATCCCCCACTTCACTCCAACAAATCGGAGACCTGCACTTTCTACCATAAAGTGCTTCAAACGGCGCCATCTCAATGTTTGAATGGTAGCTGTTGTTGTAGGAAAATTCTGCTAACGGTAGATGTCGATCCCAACTATTTCCGAAATCAATAACACATGCTCGTAGCATGTCTTCAAGCGTTTGTATCGTCCTTTCACTCTGCCCATCAGTTTGTGGATGATAGGCAGTACTCATGTCTAGACGAGTTCCTAATGCTTGCTGTAATGTCTGCCAGAATCTTGAAATAAATCTGCCATCCCTATCAGAGATAATAGAGATTGGTATTCCATGTCTGGAGACGACTTCCTTCAAATACAGTCGTGCTAACTTCTCCATCTTGTCATCTTCTCTTATTGGCAGGAAGTGTGCTGATTTGGTGAGACGGTCAACTATTACCCAAATAGTATCAAAACCACTTGCAGACCTTGGCAATTTAGTGATGAAATCCATGGTAATGTTTTCCCATTTTCATTCTGGGATTTCGGGTTGTTGAAGTAGACCTGTGTAGTGACCCGAACTTTTCCATGTTTATATATATTAATTGAGATTGATATTTACATGATTAAATGTTTCCAACATGTTAAGCAATCAAACTTGTTAAGACTTGATTAATTGAAATATGTTTCATATAGACAATTGACCACCCAAGTTGACCGGTGATTCACGAACGTTAAAACTTGTAAAAACTATATGATTACATATATATGGATATATATATATATAGTTAACATGAAACTATGATAAGTAAACATATCATTAAGTATATTAACAATGAACCACATATGTAAAAACAAGACTACTAACTTAATGATTTTTAAACGAGACACATATGTAACGATTATCGTTGTAAAGACATTTAATGTATATATATCATATTAAGAGATATTCATACATGATAATATCATGATAATATAATAATTTAAAATCTCATTTGATATTATAAACATTGGGTTAACAACATTTAACAAGATCGTTAACCTAAAGGTTTCAAAACAACACTTACATGTAACGACTAACGATGACTTAACGACTCAGTTAAAATGTATATACATGTAGTGTTTTAATATGTATTTATACACTTTTGAAACACTTCAATACACTTATCAAAATACTTCTACTTAACAAAAATGCTTACAATTACATCCTCGTTCAGTTTCATCAACAATTCTACTCGTATGCACCCGTATTCGTACTCATACAATACACAGCTTTTAGATGTATGTACTATTGGTATATACACTCCAATGATCAGCTATTAGCAGCCCATGTGAGTCACCTAACACATGTGGGAACCATCATTTGGCAACTAGCATGAAATATCTCATAAAATTACAAAAATATGAGTAATCATTCATGACTTATTTACATGAAAACAAAATTACATATCCTTTATATCTAATCCATACACCAACGACCAAAAACACCTACAAACACTTTCATTCTTCAATTTTCTTCATCTAATTGATCTCTCTCAAGTTCTATCTTCAAGTTCTAAGTGTTCTTCATATATTCTACAAGTTCTAGTTACATAAAATCAAGAATACTTTCAAGTTTGCTAGCTCAATTCCAAACTTGTAAAGTGATCATCCAACCTCAAGAAATCTTTGTTTCTTACAGTAGGTTATCATTCTAATATAAGGTAATAATCATATTCAAACTTTGGTTCAATTTCTATAACTATAACAATCTTATTTCAAGTGATGATCTTACTTGAACTTGTTTTCGTGTCATGATTCTGCTTCAAGAACTTCGAGCCATCCAAGGATCCGTTGAAGCTAGATCCATTTTTCTCTTTTCCAGTAGGTTTATCCAAGGAACATAAGGTAGTAATGATGTTCATAACATCATTCAATTCATACATATAAAGCTAGAACATAGTTTAGTTAATTCTAAACTTGTTCGCAAACAAAAGTTAATCCTTCTAACTTGACTTTTAAAATCAACTAAACACATGTTCTATATCTATATGATATGCTAACTTAATGATTTAAAACCTGGAAACACGAAAAACACCGTAAAACCGGATTTACGCCGTCGTAGTAACACCGCGGGCTGTTTTGGGTTAGTTAATTAAAAACTATGATAAACTTTGATTTAAAAGTTGTTATTCTGAGAACATGATTTTTATTATGAACATGAAACTATATCCAAAAATTATGGTTAAACTCAAAGTGGAAGTATGTTTTCTAAAATGGTCATCTAGACGTCGTTCTTTCGACTGAAATGACTACCTTTACAAAAACGACTTGTAACTTATTTTTCTGACTATAAACCTATACTTTTCTGTTTATATTCATAAAATAGAGTTCAATATGAAACCATAGCAATTTGATTCACTCAAAACGGATTTAAAATGAAGAAGTTATGGGTAAAACAAGATTGGATAATTTTTCTCATTTTAGCTACGTGAAAATTGGTAACAAATCTATTCCAACCATAACTTAATCAACTTGTATTGTATATTATGTAATCTTGAGATACCATAGACACGTATACAATGTTTCGACCTATCATGTCGACACATCTATATATATTTCGGAACAACCATAGACACTCTATATGTGAATGTTGGAGTTAGCTATACAGGGTTGAGGTTGATTCCAAAATATATATAGTTTGAGTTGTGATCAATACTGAGATACGTATACACTGGGTCGTGGATTGATTCAAGATAATATTTATCGATTTATTTCTGTACATCTAACTGTGGACAACTAGTTGTAGGTTACTAACGAGGACAGCTGACTTAATAAACTTAAAACATCAAAATATATTAAAAGTGTTGTAAATATATTTTGAACATACTTTGATATATATGTATATATTGTTATAGGTTCGTGAATCAACCAGTGGCCAAGTCTTACTTCCCGACGAAGTAAAAAATCTGTGAAAGTGAGTTATAGTCCCACTTTTAAAATCTAATATTTTTGGGATGAGAATACATGCAGGTTTTATAAATGATTTACAAAATAGACACAAGTACGTGAAACTACATTCTATGGTTGAATTATCGAAATCGAATATGCCCCTTTTTATTAAGTCTGGTAATCTAAGAATTAGGGAACAGACACCCTAATTGACGCGAATCCTAAAGATAGATCTATTGGGCTTAACAAACCCCATCCAAAGTACCGGATGCTTTAGTACTTCAAAATTTATATCATATCCGAAGGGTGTCCCGGAATGATGGGGATATTCTTATATATGCATCTTGTTAATGTCGGTTACTAGGTGTTCACCATATGAATGATTTTTATCTCTATGTATGGGATGTGTATTGAAATATGAAATCTTGTG
The DNA here is from genome assembly GCF_046630445.1 of Rutidosis leptorrhynchoides. Classification (NCBI taxonomy): domain Eukaryota; kingdom Viridiplantae; phylum Streptophyta; class Magnoliopsida; order Asterales; family Asteraceae; genus Rutidosis; species Rutidosis leptorrhynchoides. The sequence goes on from NC_092334.1 coordinate 112,483,868, forward strand.
GTCTATTGTTACGATTTGATATATATAGGTTAAACCTATAACTCACCAACATTTTTGTTGACGTTTTAAGCATGTTTATTCTCAGGTGATTATTAAGAGCTTCCGCTGTCGCATACTTAAATAAGGACGAGATTTGGAGTCCATGCTTGTATGATATTGTGTAAAAACTGCATTCAAGAAACTTATTTTGTTGTAACATATTTGTATTGTAAACCATTATGTAATGGTCATGTGTAAACAGGATATTTTAGATTATCATTATTTGATAATCTACGTAAAAGCTTTTTAAACCTTTATTGATGAAATAAAGGTTATGGTTTGTTTTAAAATGAATGCAGTCTTTGAAAAACGTCTCATATAGAGGTCAAAACCTCGCAACGAAATCAATTAATATGGAACATTTTTAATCAATAAGAACGGGACATTTCAGTTGGTATCCGAGCGTTGGTCTTAGAGAACCAGAATTTTGCATTAGTGTGTCTTATCGAGTTTGTTAGGATGCATTAGTGAGTCTGGACTTCGACCGTGTTTACTTGAAAAATGATTGCTTAACAAATTTTGTTGGAAACTATATATTTTTAACATGTGAATATTATGTGATATATTAATCTCTTAACGCGTTTGATATTATGTGATAGATGTCTACCTCTAGAGCAAGTCCCATTGACTCACCTAATAATAATGAAGAGTCAAATGTAAATTGGAATGATTTGTGGACTGATTCACAAGTTCCCGAAGAGGAACCGGAAGAAGAGTCGGAACCGGAAGAAGAATCGGAACCGGAAGAAGAATCGGAACCGGATGAAGAAATAGAACCGGTGGGGGAAATAATAAAACGGTTAAGTAAAAGAAAATCCTCAACCAACCGACCAAGGTTAATTATGGTCAATGGTGTTTCCGCCAAGGAAGCAAAATATTGGGAGGATTACCAATTCTCCGATGAATCGGATTCCAACGAGAATTCCGATGATGTTATAGAAATTACCCCAACTGAATTTAAAAAGGCAAAAGAAAATAATAAGGGAAAGGGCATAAAAATAGAGAAATCTAATTTCAACCCCGATGAACTTTATATGTATCGTCAACCCCCGAAGTCCTTAAGTTGTAACAATGACCCGGGAACCTCTAAACCACCAGGTTTTTCTAAACCAATGTGGAAAACGACGGCTCGTATTAGGGGAACATCATATATCCCTAGAAACTTGGCAAAACGAACCAAAACTAAAGAAGAAGAAACAAGCGAGTCAGAATAAGATAGTTGTATTCGTGTGGTGTAATATATGTAATATAGTGTGCTTATGCTTTATGATATATGTAAAAATTGCTTGTATTAATAAGTATTTTTTTTATGAATCTAACTCTTGTCTATTTTACAGTATAAAAACACAAAATGGATAGACAACCCAATATTTTAAGAGACCTACCCGGAGACATGATTGATGAAATCTTGTCTAGAGTCGGTCAGAATTCTTCGGCACAACTATTTAAGGCGAGATCAGTTTGTAAGACATTCGAAGAACGTTCCAAGAATGCCTTAGTTTATAAAAGGCTTTCGTTCGAAAGATGGGGATATCACATTGGGAAATCCATAAGTTACGATGTGTTTACTTTGACGCATATATTGCGGGGAACCCAAATGCTATTTTACGCAATGGGTTAAGAAATTATTTTGACTCAAAATATCCGAATATTGGACTTCGTGATTTAGAAAAAGTGGCTAACATGCAACATAAAGAAGCATGTTATGCTTACGGATTAGTAATGTTCGCTTCTCACCAAAGTGAGAACAAGAACATCGGGCTACAACTATTAAACAAAACGTTCCCATAAGTGACGGAGTCGGTAATTGGGGTAAGAAATGAGGTTTTTAGATTGTTACGGGACTGTTGGACATTATGTAACCCTCGTCCCTTTGACGACGTTACAACACGCTGTCTTATCAACGGCCATAACGGTTATGTTCCACAAGACCAAGGATGGGAAGTAATCCTAGTAAAACCAGAATGCATGACTTGTTTCTGGACGTATGAATTACGTGTCTTTATTGCCTTTGCTGAACGACTTGTGTACTAGCTAGAATTATCTTCACAACCATCTTGTATCAAATTTATTGTGTGCTATATTTCATGCTATATGTAAAATAAGCGGTATTGTAAGTTTGTAAAATATTGTGTAAAAGTTTGAACGCGAAATATTATTATAATCAGTTTTTCATATAGAATTGTAGTAGTTGAATTGTATATTAGCTACTAAGTATGAACTTAACGGGTAGGTACTACCCGAATTTAAACTTATAAAACGCTAATATGAAGAAAAAGCTTTTATAAATGAGTTCATATTATGCTACGAAATACTATTAACTACTCTTAATATTCTGTATGATTAACTTGTTCCATTTGACTATTTTGAAGGAAATGGCACCGACTACTCGACACACCGTGAATATGAATGAAGAGGAATTTCGTACTTTTCTAGCTTCTAACATAGCCGCAGTACAGGCTGCGCTACATACCAACAATAACCTTGGATCTAGCAGTACAGGAAATCGTGTAGGATGCACCTACAAAGAATTCACTGCCTGCAAACCTTTGGAATTTGATGGAACCGAAGGACCGATCGGATTGAAACGGTGGACCGAGAAGGTCGAATCGGTGTTTGCCATAAGTAAGTGTACTTTTAACGACCCGTCAAAATCGCTATTGACGCGGCACGTTAATCATTGATTCCACAGTGAGGTTTTGACCTCTATATGATACGTTTTGATAAAATATTGCATTCATTAAAATAAGTGACTTTCTAAACATAGAAAGTTATAAACATGTGGGCGAGTGCTTAGGTATAAGCAAAACCCCGAAATACATAAGTCTTTAATTTACAGGTTGACATCACAGTCCAATTATTTATTACACAACGCAGTTTTATTTTGAATGCAATAAACTTTGTACAAAGCATGAGAGACTCCATGCAGGCAACAAGCACATCACAGCGGAAGCATTCTAAGGACCTGAGAATAAAACATGCTAAAAAGTCAACACGAATGTTGGTGAGTTATAGGTTTAATTGCTCGAGTCATAAACATATATAAAGATAGACCACAAGATTTCATCAAAAGTTTATCAATAGATTCTACGTAACAGAGCACCCTGGTAACTAAACTTAACGCTATAGTGATAATTACCCCATTCGTTTTAATACACGCAAACCAACGTGTCTTAAACTCAAATAACATACGTCCGTTAAAAGGCTAGTGCTCTAGCTCGGACGGGGATGTCAAGCCCTATGGATCCATATACAATTATTCGCGCCCACCAGTCCATATCCTATGTACTGGCAGCTACTAGTTACCAAAGCTAAGGGATTTTCGGTTCAACTCAGTGTAGAATTTAGTATGTACTTGTGTCTTATCGCGTTTAAAATAAATTGCATATATTCTCAGCCCAAAAATATTTAAAGTATTTAAAAAGGGAGACTATAAACTCACAGTTCAATATTGAGACTCAATATTGTAGGCAAATTGCGTAGACGTAATGATGGTAGACGACTGATCAAATAAGGAGCTCCCCATGGTGATGTAGCTGATCAAATAAGTCGTCGATTCTCGGTAATGGGTAACGGTTCTTGATGGTAAGTTTGTTCAACTCTCGGTAGTCGATACACAACCTAAATGTACCATCTTTCTTCTTGACAAACAGAACAGGAGCTCCCCATGGTGATGTACTTGGTCGAATGAAACAACGCTCTAAAAGTTCATGTAGCTAACTTTGTAATTCTTTCATTTCGCTGGGTGCGAGTCTGTATGGAGCACGAGCTATTGGTGCAGCTCCTGGTACAAGGTCTATTTGAAATTCAACGGATCGATGTGGGGGTAATCCCGGTAATTCTTTCGGAAATACATCGGGAAATTCTTTTGCGACGGGAACATCAATGATGTTCTTTTCTTCAGGTTTAACTTCCTCGATGTGTGCTAGAATGACGTAACAACCTTTTCTTATTAGTTTTTGCGCCTTCAAACTACTAATAAGATTTAATTTCGCGTTGTTCTTTTCTCCGTACACCATTAAAGGTTTTCCTTTTTCACGCATAATGCGAATCGCATTTTTGTAACAAATGACCTCTGCTCTCACCTTTTTCAACCAGTCCATGCCAATTATTACATCAAAACTTCCTAACTCGACTGGTATTAAATCAATTTTAAACGTTTCATCCCCCAGTTTAATTTCTCTCTCCCGACATATATTATCTGCTGAAATTAATTTACCGTTTGCTAATTCGAGTAAAAATTTACTATCCAAAGGCGTTAATGGGCAACTTAATTTAGTAAAAAATTCTCTACTCATATAGCTTCTATCCGCACCCGAATCAAATAAAACATAAGCAGATTTGTCATCAATAAGAAACGTACCCGTAACAAGCTCCGGGTCTTCCTGTGCTTCTACTGCATTAATATTGAAAACTCTTCCACGGCCCTGCCCATTAGTATTCCCCTGATTCGGGCAATTTCTAATAATGTGGCCCGGTTTTCCACATTTATAACAAACAGCGTTGGTATTACTTGCTCTGACACTATTCGTTTCGGCATTAATTGTTCTGACATTATTTGTTCCTTTAGTTCTGTTAAACTTTGGTCCGTAGACCTCACACTTTGTCGAGCTATGACCATTTCTTTTACACCTGTTGCAAAATGTCGTGCAAAACCCCAGATGATTTTCTTCACACCTATGACATGGCTGTTTTTGGTTTTTGTTGCCGTTGTTGTTATTAAGGTTGTTGTTGGGATTGTTATTATTGTTGAAACGGTTGTTGTAGTTGTGGTTGTTGTTGGAATGTTTGTTGTAGTTATTTTTAGGATTGCGGTTATTGTTGCGATTGTTGTTGCGGTTGTTGGGATAGTTGTTGCGATTGTTGTTGTAATTGTTGTTGTTGTTGTTGTACTGGTGACTCTTGTCACCGTTTTCCTCCCACTTCCTCTTGAGTTGTTTCGTGTTGGCTTCTTCAGCCGCCTGCTCTCTAATTCTTCCCTCAATCTGATTTATGAGTTTATGAGCCATTCGACTTGCCTTCTGTATAGAAGCGGACTCGTGTGAACTTACATCTTCTTAAATCCTTACTGGTAACCCTTTTACAAACGCGTCGATCTTCTCTTCTTCATCTTCGAATGCTCCCGGACACAATAGGCACAACTCTGTGAATCGTCGTTCATATGTGGTAACGCCGAACCCTTGTGTTCGTAACTCTCTAAGTTCTGCCTTGAGTTTATTGACTTCGTTTCTAGGACGGTACTGTTCGTTCATCAATTGCTTGAATGCCGACCATGGTAGTGCGTAAGCAGCATTTTGTCCTACCTGTTCAAGATAGGTGTTCCACCACGTTAACGCAGTACCTGTGAAGGTATACGTAGCGTACTTAACTTTGTCCTCTTCAGTACACTTACTTATGGCAAACACCGATTTGACCTTCTCGGTCCACCGTTTCAATCCAATTGGTCCTTCGGTTCCATCAAATTCCAAAGGTTTACAGGCAGTGAATTCTTTGTAGGTGCATCCTACACGATTTCTTGTGCTGTTAGCTGCATTGCTAGATTCAGAGTTATTGTTGGTATGTAGCGCAGCCTGTACTGCAGCTATGTTTGCAGCAAGAAAAGTACGAAATTCCTCTTCGCTCATATTCATGGTTTGTCGAGTAGTCGGTGCCATTTCCTTCAAAATAGTCAACTGAATCGAGTTAATCATACAGAATATTAAGAGTAGTCAATAGTATTTCGTAGCATAATATGAACTCATTTATAAAAACTTTTTCTTCACATTAGCGTTTTATAAGTTTAAATTCGGGTACTACCTACCCGTTAAGTTCATACTTAGTAGCTAATATACAATTCAACTGCTACAATTCCATATGAAAAACTGATTATAATAATATATCACATACAAATATTCTTCAAACTTACAACTTCGTTATATTACATATAACATGAAATATATTACACTTTGATACAGGACAGTTTTGAAGATAAATCTAGTTAATACACAAGTTGTTCAGCAAAGGAAATAAAGACACGTAATTCATAAGTCCAGAAACAAGTCATGCATTCCGGTTTTACTAAGACGACTTCCCATCCTTGGTCTTGTGGAAAATAACCGTTATGACCATTGGCTAGGCAGCATGTTGTAATGTCGTCAAAAGGACGAGGGTTTCGTAATGTCCAACAGCCCCGTAATAATCTAAAAACCTTATTTCTCACCCCAACTACTGAATCCGTCACTTGTGGAAAGGTTTTATTTAAAAGTTGTAACCCGATATTCTTTTTCTCACTTTGGTAAAAAGCGAACATCACTAACCCGTAAGTATAACATGCTTCTTTATGTTGCATGTTAGAAGCTCTTTCTAACTCGCGAAATCCTATGTTGGGATATGTTGAGTCAAAATAGGTTCTTAACTCGTAGCGTAAAATTACATTTGGGTTCCCCGCATTTAACGCTTTAAAGAAAACACGGCGTAACTTACGGTCTCCCCAATGTGATATACCCCACCTATCAAAGAAAAGCCTTTTATAAACTAAGGCATTTCTGGAAAGTCTTTCAAATGTTTGACAAGTTAATTTCGCCATAACTAAATGTGCTGATGAACTCTGACCGACTCTAGACAAGATTTTCTCAATCATATCCTCTGGTAGGTCTTCTAAAATATTCGGTTGTCTACCCTTAACGTCCATTTTGTTTTTATACTGTAAAATAGACAAGGATTAGATTCATAAAAGATAATTAACAAACAATACAAGCAATTTTTACATAGAACATAAAAGTACGAGCACACTATAATACATATAATACACAACATGATTACAACTCCCTAATCTGAATCACTGGTTTCTTCTTCTTCGGACTTGGTTCGCTTTCCTAATTTTCCAGGGATATATGGTGTTCCTCTAATACGAGCCGTCGTTTTTCACAATGGTTTAGAAAAACCTGGTGGTTTATAGGTTCCCAGGTTATTGTTACACTTTAGGAAATACGGATGTTGCCGATACATATAAAGCTCATCGGGGTTGGAATCGGGTTTCTCTACTTTTATACCTTTTCCCTTATTATTTTCTTTTGCTATAATAAATTGGGTCGAGGTGATTTCTATAACATCATCGGAATCCTCATCGGGATCCGATTCATCGGAAAAAAATTGGTAATCTTCCCAATAATTTGCTTCCTCGGCAGAAACACCATTGACCATTTTTAACTTTGGTCCGTTGGTTGAGGATTTTCTTTTATTTAAACGATTTACTGTAGGTATCACTATTTCTTCCTCCGGAACCACTTCTTCTTCTGGTTCCTCCTCTTCCGATTCATCCTCTTCTGGTTCCTCTTCTTCCGGTTCCTCCTCTTCAGGTTCCTCTTCGGGAATTTGTGAATCTTCCCAAAATATATTCGACTCTTCATTATTATTAGGTGAATCAATGGGATTTGTACTAGAGGTAGACATCTATCACATAATATCAAACACATTAAGAGGTTAATATATCATATAATATTTACATGTTAATAATATATAGTTTCCAACAAAAGTGTTAAGCAATCGTTTTTAAACAAAACACAGTCGAAGTCCAGACTCACTAATGTATCCTAACAAACTAGATAAGACACACTAATGCAAATTTCTGGTTCTCTAAGACCAACGCTCGGATACCAACTGAAATGTCCCGTTCATATTGATTATAAATTTTCCATATTAATTGATTTCGTCGCGAGGTTTTGACCTCTATATGAGACGTTTTTCAAAGACTGCATTCATTTTTAAAACAACGATAACCTTTATTTTATCTATAAAGGTTTAAAAAGCATTACGTAGATTATCAAATAATGATAATCTAAAATATACTGTTTACACACGACCATTACATAATGGTTTACAATAAGAATATATTACATCAAAAATAAGTTTCTTGAATGCAGTTTTTACACAATATCATACAAGCATGGACTCCAAATCTTGTCCTTATTTTAGTATGTAACAGCGGAAGCTCTTAATAGTCACCTGAGAATAAACATGCTTAAAACGTCAACAAAAATGTTGGTGAGTTATAGGTTTAACCTATATATTTATCAAATCGTAATAATAGATCACAAGATTTCATATTTCAATATACATCCCATACATAGAGATAAAAATCATTCATATGGTGAACACCTGGTAACCGACATTAACAAGATGCATATAAGAATATCCCCTATCATTCCGGGAAATCCTTCAGACATGATAAAAACGAATTCGAAGTACTAAAGCATCCGGTACTTTGGATGGGGTTCGTTAGGCCCAACAGATCTATCTTTAGGATTCGCATCAATTAGTAGATCGATTTACTAATTCTTAGGCTACCAAGCAAAAGGGGCATATTCGGCTTCGATCATTCACCCATATAATGTAGTTTCATTTACTTGTGTCTATTTCGTAAAACATTTATAAAACTGCATGTATTCTCATCCCAAAAAATTAGATTTTAAGAGTGGGACTATAACTCACTTTCACAGATTTTTACTTCGTCGGAAAGTATGACTTGGCCACTGGTCGATTCACGAACCTATACAAATATGTACATATATATCAAAGTATGTTCAAAATATATTTACAACAATTTTTAATACGTTTTAATGTTTTAAGCTTATTAAGTCAGCTGTCCTCGTTAATAACCTACAACTAGTTGTCCATAGTTAGATGTATAGAAATAAATAAATATAAATTATCTTGGATCAATCCACGACCCAGTGTATACAAGCCTCAGGCTAGATCACAACTTAAACTATATATATTATTTTGGAATCAACCTCAACCCTGTATAGCTAACTCCAACATTACTACATATTGAGTGTCTATGGTTGTTCCAAAATATATTATATAGATGGGTTGATATGATATATCAAAACATTATATACGTGTCTATGGTATCCCAAGATTACATAATATATATTAGAATACATGAATAATACAATATAAGTTTGTTAAGTTATGATTTGTATAGAATTGTTACAATATTTCCCGTAGCTACAACAATTAAAAAATATCCAATCTTGTTTTACCCATAACTTCTTCGTTTTAAATCCGTTTTGAGTGAATCAAATGTAACACCCCGTTTTCCCGTGCGCGTCTAAAGGTACGTACTTAATCAATAGTACGCTTATAACTTACTCGTTATGTGATTAAATGAACTAAAGTGTTAGTTAGGTATAAGTGCATATATGTATATGTGTGTGTATATATATATGGGTATATCCGAATGCGTGCGTGTACGCGTATATGAATGTGTCGTGATGGCGTTGAGTCGTGTGAGACTTAAGGTTGAAGTTTAGACGTGCATAGGAAGGGTGAAAGAGGTGTGCTGGTTGTTGAACCCTTGATTCATGTTAAATTGTCGAAGTGACCAGACCTAGGCTAACGCCGCGCCGCGACAAACGGGTCAGCGCCGCGACCTTTGAAGCAAACCAGGATCAGAAAGAGGGTTAAGAGTGATCATTTTTCCTTCGCCGCGGCATCCTTACAGATCAGACTCCGAATTCTGCTCAAATTAAATAGGGTTTAGGGGCAATTTGGGCTTTTTGCGTGTAGATCTGTTTGGAGCTTTTAATATCAGCCACTTGTTCTCCATTTCTTATTTCTTTTCCATTTTCTTTCACATTTTCCTCTCAAATCCTAAAACCCACTTAGATTAAACTCAAGATTTGAAGGTGAAGCTTTGTGAATCAATCTTAGAAGCAAGAATTAAAGTTGCTCTCCTTGTTATTAGCTACAAGAGGATAGTTTTGGTAAGTCTCAACTCTAAGTTTTGAGTTTCATTTAGTTTAAGCTAGGGTTTGGTTCATATGGAACTTGTGTGACCCATTTGAGGGTTAAATGGGTGGATTTTGGGTTGGATTGTTAAAAGGAAACCCTAAATAGCTATTATCTAGGGTTTGGTCTTGTGATTTGAGGTTGTAAGTGCTAAGTGATGTTGTTAGTCACTATGCACTTTTAAAAGGATGAAAGAATTTTTAATGTGTAAGTTTGACTTGGTTTGTGAGTCAAAGAGTCAAAAGAGCACTAGTTGACCTAATCGGGTAAAATGGTTATGAAATACACCAAGTTTATGTTAGTTGATGTTAATAGACCCTTATCACTAGCCTTAAGTGATCTATGACGAGGCGTGGCCATTAATGGGCGGTTTTGGTGTAGATGAGTCATTTAATGCAATCGGGTCATTAAATGCTCAAGGGTTAGAAGTTGGCATTTAATTCAACTAGATTGTATGGTAATAAAATGCATGATGTAATAGGTACGTTACATTGAAGGTTTGCAAGCTCGGTTAGCTTCCACAAGAGTCTTGAGGTGAGTGGAATGATTATGCATATGTGTATATAATGTATTTACTTGTACGAGATTCGATGTGGGTTTAAGTTCGGGCGGTCGATACCACATCGGGTCAATATATGATATGGGTTTAAGTTCGGGCATTCGATGCCATGTCATATATGTGTGTGGGCATGTAGTATGGGTTTAAAGTTTGGGCGTTCGATACCACATTACACGTGACGGTGGGTTTAAAGTTCGGGCGATCGATACCACTCTGGGGTTAGTGTCATAATTTGTTGTGCACTAACGGTTGTTGGGAACACCAATGGGAAATTCGAAGTACCATTCCTTGTACTATTGGTTAACCATGGCTATGTGTTTGTTGTGTGGTATTTTCACATTATTCGAGTTATATATGTTATCGTTGTGCTAGCTTGTGGTCTTGGAGATTTATCGTTATGCCTTGCGTTGGTATGTCTTTTAAATTGCTAGCGTGTATGAGGTAATTGTGTATGTGATTGCATGTAAGTAGGTTATATATGTATGTGTATAATCATTGCATTCACTAAGCGTTAGCTTACCCTCTCGTTGTTTATCTTTTTAGATGCAGGCGCAGTTAAGGGCAAGGGGGTTATCGGACATTAGGTGTCCCGTGATGATGCTTTGTTGGAGTTTTGATGTTGGCCTAACGTTTTGGGTAGTTTAGTCCTAAACCATGCTCGAAGTATCGTTTGGATTGTAAACTATCATTTGTAATGGGTCAAACTTGTACTAAACTTTATTCGTGGCCCTCGTGCCTTTTGTAAACAATTAATTGTTGTGCGTTTTAAATGGAACTCGTGAAATGGGTTACATATTTATTTGGCGTGTAATTTTGTTGTGTAAAAAAAAAAATTTATCGTATGGATTACGGGTTGGGTTGTTTCAAGTGGTATCAGAGCATGGTCTAAGGGATTTAGGTGACTTGAGATAGGCGCCTAGACTTAGACTTTTGTGTTGTGGAATTATATGCGGGACTTGTAGGACTACGGGTTAGTGCGGGGTTTGATTAGTTCTTTGATGCATAAGTGGACAACTATGCTATGTTATGATGTTACTAATCATGTGTTGTTGTTTTGAACATCGAGCAAGATGACACGTTTGAGCATGGCACGGCATGCGAGCGTAATAGTGAGTCGCGACCACTATTACGGTTGCAAGTCAAGTCAAGCAAGGATGGGCGACAAGTATCGAGCTAGATGTGGTGTGTGTGCGGTCATATGCATAGGTATATATGTGTATTAAATTATTGGTAATGTCTAATCCATTTTTAATCTTTAGAATGAAGACGAGAAATAGAACGAATACGAATGGCAATGGTGGTCCCTCTCATGTGGAGGAAGATGAGATGACTACCAAGATTGAGACCGCTTTAGAAAACTATGTTTCGGTTTTCTCACGAAGGGTTAAACAAATATTCGAAGAGTCGGTTTCGGAACAAACTGTCGATATGATTCAAGAACGGATGACTAATGTCGTTAAAGAAGAAGTTGAAAGGAGGTTTCCTAGACCTCAAAATGTGGGCGAGTTGGAGTTTAGCTATAAGAACTTCTTGGCTACTAAGCCTCCTCACTTTCACGGGGATCCCGACCCCATGAAGAGTGCGGCTTAGATTTCCGATGTTGAAGGTTGTTTTCGCACGACCGAGTGCCCTCCCGAAAAGAAAACAAGGCTTGCTACTAGTTTGTTAAGGGGCCATGCTAAAGATTGGCTCGATGGCAAGATTGATATGGTGGGTGATGCGGCTTTTGTGGGGTTATCTTGGGCGGATTTCAAGAAGGAGTTTTTCCTTGAATGTCGTTCGTAAGCGGATCTTTCCAAATTGCGCAACGAGTTAAGGAACATGCGTCAAGGGTCTTTGGACCTAAACACTCTTAAAACCAACTTTCTCGCTAAGGCGCGTTTTTGCCCCGAGTATGTGGGGAATGATTAATTGTTAATGGAAGACTTTCATGCGATCCTTAGAGATGATTTGAAGGGTAAAATTAGTATTGGTCATGTTGAGACCTTTGCTAAGCTTTTGGTGGTGGCGAAGGTGTTTGAAGTGCAAGCTCCGAGTCCGGTTAGCTATGCGCCAAGTAAACGAAAGTTTGAAGCTTCTAATTTTTCGAACAAGAAGAGTAAGGGAGCATCCGAAAGTGTCGATAGCGTGAAGAAGGGTGCTTCTAGTGGTCACATGGTCACTTGTTTCAATTGTGGGCAAAAATGTCACTACTCTCGTGATTGCCCAAAACCGCGTACTAATGTGATCACATGTTTCAATTGTCAACAAGAAGGGCACCGAAAGTCAGAGTGCCCCGAACTCCGAAATGATCAAGTTAAGAGAATGGAGAAGGCGGCGGGGTCGGCTAGGGGACGTAATTATTTGATGGCCAATGACAAAGCCAAGCAATCCAATGAAGTCGTTTCAGGTACTTTCATGGTTAACTCTAATCCGGCAGGGATTCTATTTGATAGCGGTGCAAATTTATCGTTTGTGTCTCCAAAATTTGTGCCTAAACTTAATAAACCGTTAGCTAAGTTAAGTCGTCCGGTAGAAGTCGAAATAGCGGATGGCAAGACGGTGTTAGTGGTTGATGTGTGTAAGAATTATAATGTTGTGTTTGTTTCCGAGAACTTTAATATTGATCTCATTCCGATGACGTTGGGTGATTTTGATATCGTGGTTGGTATGGATTGGCTCGATCATAATAGAGCCGATATTGCGTGCCATGAAAAATCTATTCGTGTGAAGACCCCAAGTGGGGAGAGTTAATTATTCATGGTGATAAACGTGGAAGACTTGTACCGGGATGCACTTTTGCACGGGCACGTCGTTTCCTTGTTAGTGGTGGCATGGCTTTTCTTGCCCATGTTGTTGATACTCGTGATGAACCACCACCCATTCGTGAAATTCCGGTGGTAAGTGAGTTCGAAGATGTTTTTTCGGATGAGTTACCGGGTGTTCCGGCGGAAAGACAAGTCGAATTTCGCATTGAGTTGGTTTCGGAGCTACTCCCATTGCTAAAACTCCTTATCGTTTAGTACCGACGGAAATGCAAGAATTGTTGAATCAAATTCAAGAGTTACTTGAGAAGGGTTTTATTCGACCGAGTGCTTCGCCATGGGGTGCTCCGGTTTTATTCGTGAAAAAGAAGGATGGAAGTATGCGGATGTGTATCGACTATTGGGAGTTGAACAAGGTGACGATCAAGAATCGTTATCCATTGCCTATGATTGACGATTTGTTTGACCAACTACAAGGTGCGACGTATTTCTCAAAAATTGACCTACGGTCCGGCTATCACCAAATGCGGGTCCGTGAGGAAGATATTGAGAAAATGGCCTTTCGAACGCGTTACGGGCATTTTGAATTTGTGGTTATGCCTTTTGGTCTTACGAATGCACCAGCGGCATTCATGGATCTTATGAACCGAGTGTGCCAACCTATGTTGGACAAGTCGGTAATTGTGTTCATTGACGATATTCTTGTCTATTCTAAGAGCATGACGGAACATGAACACCACTTGCGCGAAGTATTGAAGAAGTTGAGAAAAGAGAAGTTGTATGCTAAATTCTCAAAATGTGAATTTTGGCTAAGGGAGGTTCAATTCCTTGGCCATATTGTGAACAAGGTTGGTATTCAAGTGGATCCAGGGAAGATAGAGAAGGTGAAGGATTGGGGACGACCGACTACACCAACGCAAATCCGAAGTTTTCTCGGATTGGCCGGTTACTATCGTCGGTTTATCCAAGACTTTTCCAAGATTGCTTCGCCATTAACTAAGTTGACAAGGAAGAATACGAGATTCAATTAGGAGAACGAGCAAGAAATCGCTTTTCAATTGTTGAAAGAGAAATTGTGTAAAGCTCCGGTCTTAGTATTGCCAGAAGGTGTAGATGATATGACGGTCTATTGTGATGCTTCTTTGAATGGGCTCGGGTGTGTTATAATGCAAAGAGGTAAAGTCATCGCTTACGCCTCTCGCCAATTAAATGAACATGAAAAGAGATACCCAACTCATGATCTCGAATTAGCGGCAGTGGCCCATGCTTTGAAAATTTGGTGCAATTACTTGTATGGTGTCAAGTGTATGATTTATTCGGATCACAAGAGTTTGAAACATCTTTTTGATCAACGGGATTTGAATTATCGTCAACGTAGATGGACGGATGTGGTGAAGGATTATGATTGTGAGATACTTTATCATCCGGGCAAAGCGAATGTGGTCGCGGATGCGTTAAGCCGAAAGAGTCACCACCCGGCGTTACGATTGGGATTGTTACGTATGATTATTACTAACGATTTTCTTGAAAAACTTGGTGTGATTCAAATAGAGGCTTACGTTTACAACAAGCATGCGGAACGAATTGTGGGGCAATCGGAATTCATTAAGATGGGTTCGCGTGGTTTATTGTCTTTTCAAGAAAGAGTGTGGGTGCCTAAGATGGGTGATTTCCGAAAGGTGCTTATTGATGAGGCGCACAAGTCTAAGTATTCCATACATCCGGGTGCGACGAAGATGTACCATGATTTGAAAAAAGATTATTGGTGGCCGGGCATGAAACGCGACGTTGTTAAGTATGTTGAGCAATGCGTCACGTGTTTGCAAGTTAAAGCCGAACACCAAAAACTGTATGGTAAGTTGCAACCGCTAGAAATTCCGATGTGGAAGTGGGAGCATATTACCATGAATTTTATTACCAAGTTGCCGAAAACGGCAAGAACCCAATTTGACACTATTTGGGTGATTGTCGATAGATTGACGAAGAGTGCGTTGTTTCTTCCTATTAAAGAAGCAATTTCGTTGGAGGCACTCGCGAAGATGTTCATTAAAGAGGTGAAATCGAGACATGGCGTTCCCGCGTCTATTGTTTCGGATCGGGACACGCGTTTTACTTCTCGATTTTGAAAGAAGTTTCATGAAGACATGGGTACGATGGTGAATATGAGTACGGCGTATCATCCTCAAACGGATGGTCAAACCGAACGTACGAATCAAACATTGGAGGATATGTTACGTGCGTGTATTATTGATTTTGGCAGTAGTTGGGACGAACATTTGCCATTGGTGGAATTCTCGTACAGTAATAGTTTTCACTCTAGTATTGGAATGCCACCATATGAGATGTTATACGGTAGGAGGTTTCGAACCCCGATTTGTTGGGGTAAAGTGGGTCAAAGGGAAGTCGGGAGCACCGACTTGGTATTGGAGACAAATAGCAAAATCGATATGATTCGGGATCATTTAAAGGCGGCGCAAGATAGACAAAAGTCTTACGTCGATAAACGTAGGTGACCGATCGAATTTGAAGAAGGCGATATGGTGATGCTTAAGGTTTCGCCATGGAAGGGTATCATTCGGTTTCGAAAACGGGGAAAGTTAGCTCCTCGGTTTATTGGACCGTTTAAGATTTTAGCTCGTGTTGGTGAAGTTGCGTATCGTTTGGAATTACCCGAAGAGCTTGCGAGGATCCATAATACATTTCATGTTTCCCATCTCCGTAAGTGTCTTGCGGATGATTCTTCATGGATGCCTTTAGACGAAATTGAGCTAAACAACAAGTTAGAATACGTTGAAGAGCCGATTGCTATACTCGATGAGAAGGTAAAAATGTTGCGTAACAAAGAGGTGAGGACCTTTAAGGTCCAATGGCGTCGTAGTAAAGGTTCCGAGTTTACTTGGGAGCCCGAAGAATTCGTGTTGGTTTACCTTCCCTCGTGTCATGCGGCTTAGATCGCGAGGACTCGCTCCGATTTAAGTGGGGGAGAGTTGTAACACCCCGTTTTCCCGTGCGCGTCTAAAGGTATGTACTTAATCAATAGTACGCTTATAACTTACTCGTTATGTGATTAAATGAACTAAAGTGTTAGTTAGGTGTAAGTGCATATATGTATATGTGTGTATATATATATGGGTATATCCGAATGCGTGCGTGTACGCGTATATGAATGTGTCGTGATGGCGTTGAGTCGTGTGAGACTTAAGGTTGAAGTTTAGACGTGCATAGGAAGGGTGAATAAGGTGTGCTGGTTGTTGAACCCTTGATTCATGTTAAATTGTCGAAGTGACCAGACCTAGGCTAACGCCGCGCCGCGACAAACGGGTCGTCGCCGCGACCTTTGAAGCAAACCAGGATCAGAAAGAGGGTTAAGAGTGATCATTTTTCCTTCGATTCGTCGCGTCGCGACGAATGGTGCCTCGCCGCGGCATCCCTGCAGATCAGACTCTGAGATCTGCTCAAATTAAATAGGGTTTAGGGGCAATTTGGTCTTTTTGTGTGTAGATCTGTTTGGAGCTTTTAATATCAGCCACTTGTTCTCCATTTCTTATTTCTTTTCCATTTTCTTTCACATTTTCCTCTCAAATCCTAAAACCCACTTAGATTAAACTCAAGATTTGAAGGTGAAGCTTTGTGAATCAATCCTAGAAGCAAGAATTAAAGTTGCTCTCCTTGTTATTAGCTACAAGAGGATAGTTTTGGTAAGTCTCAACTCTAAGTTTTGAGTTTCATTTAGTTTAAGCTAGGGTTTGGTTCATATGGAACTTGTGTGACCCATTTGAGGGTTAAATGGGTGGATTTTGGGTTGGATTGTTAAAAGGAAACCCTAAATAGCTATTATCTAGGGTTTGGTCTTGTGATTTGAGGTTGTAAGTGCTAAGTGATGTATCACATAATATTTGCTGTAGGTATCACTATTTCTTCCTCCGGAACCTCTTCTTCTTCTGGTTCCTCCTCTTCCGATTCATCCTCTTCTGGTTCCTCTTCTTCCGGTTCCTCCTCTTCCGGTTCCTCCTCTTCCGATTCCTCCTCTTCCGGTTCCTCTTCGGGAATTTGTGAATCTTCCCAAAATATATTCGACTCTTCATTATTATTAGGTGAATCAATGAGATTTGTACTAGAGGTAGACATCTATCACACAATATCAAACACATTAAGAGGTTAATATATCACATAATATTTACATGTTAATAATATATAGTTTCCAACAAAAGTGTTAAGAAATCATTTTTAAAGAAAACACGGTCGAAGTCCAGACTCACTAATGTATCCTAACAAACTAGATAAGACACACTAATGCAAATTTCTGGTTCTCTAAGACCAACGCTCAGATACCAACTGAAATGTCCCGTTCATATTGATTATAAACGTTCCATATTAATTGATTTCGTCGCGAGGTTTTGACCACTATATGAGACGTTTTTCAAAGACTGCATTCATTTTTAAAACAACGATAACCTTTATTTTATCTATAAAGGTTTAAAAAGCATTACGTAGATTATCAAATAATGATAATCTAAAATATACTGTTTACACACGACCATTACATAATGGTTTACAATAAGAATATATTACATCAAAAATAAGTTTCTTGAATGCAGTTTTTACACAATATCATACAAGCATGGACTCCAAATCTTGTCCTTATTTTAGTATGTAATAGCGGAAGCTCTTAATAGTCACCTGAGAATAAACATGCTTAAAACGTCAACAAAAATGTTGGTGAGTTATAGGTTTAACCTATATATTTATCAAATCGTAATAATAGATCACAAGATTTCATATTTCAATATACATCCCATACATAGAGATAAAAATCATTCATATGGTGAACACCTGGTAACCGACATTAACAAGATGCATATAAGAATATCCCCTATCATTCCGGGAAATCCTTCGGACATGATAAAAACGAATTCGAAGTACTAAAGCATCCGGTACTTTGGATGGGGTTCGTTAGGCCCAACAGATCTATCTTTAGGATTCGCATCAATTAGTAGATCGATTTACTAATTCTTAAGCTACCAAGCAAAAGGGGCATATTCGGCTTCGATCATTCACCCATATAATGTAGTTTCATTTACTTGTGTCTATTTCGTAAAACATTTATAAAACTGCATGTATTCTCATCCCAAAATATTAGATTTTAAAAGTGGGACTATAACTCACTTTCACAGATTTTTACTTCGTCCGAAAGTATGACTTGGCCACTGGTCGATTCACGAACCTATACAAATATGTACATATATATCAAAGTATGTTCAAAATATATTTACAATAATTTTTAATACGTTTTAATGTTTTAAGCTTATTAAGTCAGCTGTCCTCGTTAATAACCTACAACTAGTTGTCCATAGTTAGATGTATAGAAATAAATAAATATAAATTATCTTGGATCAATCCACGACCCAGTGTATACAAGCCTCAGGCTAGATCACAACTCAAACTATATATATTATTTTGGAATCAACCTCAACCCTGTATAGCTAACTCCAACATTACTACATATTGAGTGTCTATGGTTGTTCCAAAATATATTATATAGATGGGTTGATATGATATGTCAAAACATTGTATACGTGTCTATGGTATCCCAAGATTACATAATATATATTAGAATACATGAATAATACAATATAAGTTTGTTAAGTTATGATTTGTATAGAATTGTTACAATATTTCCCGTAGCTACAACAATTAAAAAATATCCAATCTTGTTTTACCCATAACTTCTTCGTTTTAAATCCGTTTTGAGTGAATCAAATGTAACACCCCGTTTTCCCGTGCGCGTCTAAAGGTACGTACTTAATCAATAGTACGCTTATAACTTACTCGTTATGTGATTAAATGAACTAAAGTGTTAGTTAGGTATAAGTGCATATATGTATATGTGTGTGTATATATATATGGGTATATCCGAATGCGTGCGTGTACGCGTATATGAATGTGTCGTGATGGCGTTGAGTTGTGTGAGACTTAAGGTTGAAGTTTAGACGTGCATAGGAAGGGTGAATGAGGTGTGCTGGTTGTTGAACCCTTGATTCATGTTAAATTGTCGAAGTGACCAGACCTAGGCTAATGCCGCGCCGCAACAAACGGGTCCGCGCCGCGACCTTTGAAGCAAACCAGGATCAGAAAGAGGGTTAAGAGTGATCATTTTTCCTTCGATTCGTCGCGCCGCGACGAATGGCGTCGCGCCGCGGCATCCCTACAGATCAGACTCCGAATTCTGCTCAAATTAAATAGGGTTTAGGGGCAATTTGGTCTTTTTGCGTGTAGATCTGTTTGGAGCTTTTAATATCAGCCACTTGTTCTCCATTTCTTATTTCTTATTTCTTTTCCATTTTCTTTCACATTTCCCTATCAAATCCTAAAACCCACTTAGATTAAACTCAAGATTTGAAGGTGAAGCTTTGTGAATCAATCTTAGAAGCAAGAATTAAAGTTGCTCTCCTTGTTATTAGCTACAAGAGGATAGTTTTGGTAAGTCTCAACTCTAAGTTTTGAGTTTCATTTAGTTTAAGCTAGGGTTTGGTTCATATGGAACTTGTGTGACCCATTTGAGGGTTAAATGGGTGGATTTTAGGTTGGATTGTTAAAAGGAAACCCTAAATAGCTATTATCTAGGGTTTGGTCTTGTGATTTGAGGTTGTAAGTGCTAAGTGATGTTGTTAGTCACTATGCACTTTTAAAAGGATGAAAGAATTTTTAATGTGTAAGTTTGACTTGGTTTGTGAGTCAAAGAGTCAAAAGAGCACTAGTTGACCTAATCGGGTGAAATGGTTATGAAATACACCAAGTTTATGTTAGTTGATGTTAATAGACCCTTATCACTAGCCTTAAGTGATCTATGACTAGGCGTGGCCATTAATGGGCGGTTTTGGTGTAGATGAGTCATTTAATGCAATCGGGTCATTAAATGCTCAAGGGTTAGAAGTTGGCATTTAATTCAATTAGATTGTATGTTAATAAAATGCATGATGTAATAGGTACGTTACATTGAAGGTTTGCAAGCTCGGTTAGCTTCCACAAGAGTCTGGAGGTGAGTGGAATGATTATGCATATGTGTATATAATGTATTTACTTGTACGAGATTCGATGTGGGTTTAAGTTCGGGCGGTCGATACCACATCGGGTCAATATATGATATGGGTTTAAGTTCGGGCGTTCGATGCCATGTCATATATGTGTGTGGGCATGTAGTGTGGGTTTAAAGTTCGGGCGTTCGATACCACATTACACGTGACGGGTGGGTTTAAAGTTCGGGCGATCGATACCACTCTGGGGTTAGTGTCATAATTTGTTGTGCACTAACGGTTGTTGGGAACACCAATGGGAAATTCGAAGTACCATTCCTTGTACTATTGGTTAACCATGGCTATGTGTTTGTTGTGTGGTGTTTTCACATTATTCGAGTTATATATGTTATCGTTGTGCTAGCTTGTGGTCTTGGAGATTTAGCGTTATGCCTTGCGTTGGTATGTCTTTTAAATTGCTAGCGTGTATGAGGTAATTGTGTATGTGATTGCATGTAAGTAGGTTATATATGTATGTGTATAATCATTGCATTCACTAAGCGTTAGCTTATCCTCTCGTTGTTTATCTTTTTAGATGCAGGCGCAGTTAAGGGCAAGGGGGTTATCGGACATTAGGTGTCCCGTGATGATGCTTTGTTGGAGTTTTGATGTTGGCCTAACGTTTTGGGTAGTTTAGTCCCAAACCATGCTCGAAGTGTCGTTTGGATTGTAAACTATCATTTGTAATGGGTTAAACTTGTACTAAACTTTATTCGTGGCCCTCGTGCCTTTTGTAAACAATTAATTGTTGTGCGTTTTAAATGGAACTCGTGAAATGGGTTACATATTTATTTGGCGTGAAATTTTGTTGTATATAAAAAAAAATTATCGTATGGATTACGGGTTGGGTTGTTACATCAAATTGCTATGGTTTCATATTGAACTCTATTTTATGAATCTATACAGAAAAAGTATAGGTTTATAGTCGGAAATATAAGTTACAAGTTGTTTTTGTAAGAGGTAGTCATTTCAGTCGAAAGAACGACGTCTTGATGACCATTTTGAAAAACATACTTCCACTTTGATTTTAACCATGATTTTTGGATACAGTTTCATGTTCATAAAAAAAATTATTTTCCCAGAAGAACAACTTTTAAATCAAAGTTTATCATAGTTTTTAATTAACTAACCCAAAACAGCTCGCGGTGTTACTACGACGGCGTATATCCGGTTTTACGGTGTTTTTTCGTGTTTTCAGGTTTTAAATCATTAAGTTAGCATATCATATAGATATAGAACATGTGTTTAGTTGATTTTAAAAGTCAAGTTAGAAGGATTAACTTTTGTTTACGAACAAGTTTAGAATTAACTAAACTATGTTCTAGTGATTACAAGTTTAAACCTTCGAATAAGGTAGTTTTATATATATGAATCGAATGATGTTATGAACATCATTACTACCTCAAGTTTAGTAGGTAAACCTACTGGAAGTGACAAGAAATGATCTAGCTTCAAAGGATCTTGGATGGCTTGAAAGTTCTTGAAGTAGGATCATGACACAAAAACAAGTTCAAGTAAGATTTTTACTCGAATTAAGATAGTTTGTAGTTATAGAAATTGAATCAAAGTTTGAATATGATTATTACCTTGAATAAGAAAGATAACCTACTGTAAATAACAAAGGTTTCTTGATCTTAGATGATTACTTGGAATGGATTAGAAAGCTTGGATGTAAACTAGTAAACTTGAAAGGATTTTCGAAGTGTTCTTGAAGTGTTCTTCCTAAGATGATTATAGCTTGATTCTTGAAGTAATTTTTGATGAAGCTGATGATTAACTACTGGAAAAATTCGTTCATAAGTGTGTGTGTGTGTGTGTTGAGAGAGAATTAGAAAGAGAATTGGAAGTGAAATGGAGTGAATGATGAGTGGTAAGTGGTGAGTGGGGTTAAAAGGAGTTCTAGTTAGTTGACTAGTTCATGGTAGAAGTTAAAATTGATTAGTCATACATGACATAATCAAAAGTGGAATCTCATGCTAGTTCCTATTGGTATATACCCACAGTAAGTACGTCTAGAAGCTGTGTATAATACGGATATGAATACGACTAGAATTCTTGATGAAAAAAGAATGGGAATGTAATTGTACCCATTTTCGTTAAGTATTAGTGTTTTGATATATGTCTTGAAGTCTTTCAAAAGTATATTAATACATCTAAATACACTACATGTATATACATTTTAACTGAGTCGTTAAGTCATCGTTAGTCGTTACATGTAAGTGTTGTTTTGAAACCTTTAAGTTAGCGATCTTATTTAATGTTGTTAACCCATTGTTTATTATATCTAATGAGATGTTAAATTATTATATTATTATGATATTATGATATATTAATATATCTTAATATGATATATATACATTTAAATGTCGTTACAACGATAATCGTTACATATATGTCTCGTTTCGAAATCCTTAAGTTAGTAGTCTTGTTTTTACATATGTAGTTCATTGTTAACATACTTAATGATATATATAATTATCATTTTATCATGTTAAATATAGTATAACATTATCTTAATATATGATACATATGTATTTAGTAAGACGTTGTAATAACGATAATCGTTATATATATCGTTTCGAGTTTCTTAACTTAGTAGTCTCATTTTTATGTATATAACTCATTGATAATATACTTATGGAGATACTTACTTATCATAATCTCATGTTAACTATATGTATATCCATATATATATCCTCATGTAGTTTTTACAAGTTTTAACGTTCGTGAATCGCCGGTCAACTTGGGTGGTCAATTGTCTACATGAAACTCATTTCAAATAATCAATTCTTAACAAGTTTGATTGCTTAACATGTTGGAAACACTTAATCATGTAAAAATCAATTTCATTTAATATATATAAACATGGAAAAGTTTGGGTCACTACATTTGTGGTGGTAGTTAATTTGTTGAACTTGTTATTACTTACATTATTTTAACATATCTCTATTAAGCGTTTGTTGATATAAGTATAATTAATTGAATAACAAAGAAATAAACCTACATTTATTCAAATAAAATAACAAATTTTGTGAAGTTAAAAGAAAACTTCTTTAAAAAAAAAAAGATTGTAGTATTCAAGTCGGCCAAGTCAACCGACTTTTGCAACACTAGTATTCATACAAATATAATATTGCTAAAACACGCCCCAGATATCATTCAACCGCTAACAATATCATAAGTTATAAAAATTATAATATATTATTATTGTTATTAACTTTATATTTATATTTTTATTATCATAATTTTTACAGGTATGTGTTTATTAAAAAGTTAAAAAATATATGAACTTAAATGAATAATTTTATAGGAATTATGTGTATGTTGAAAAATTATGAAATGTTTATTATATATAAATTCAAATGTCAAACTATTTGTACAAAAAATGTATAAATTTTTTTCCTAATATTACAAGAGTTAAAAATATTATAATATTGTAGCTTATATAAATCTATTAACTTTATATGTTAAATATACTAATGTGATTATTATACAAAAATTTTCCTATTTCTTTTTATATTAATAATCTAATTTATTTTTTAGACAAAAAATGAAAATAAATACTGGTAGTATTCAATATTTAGCTTGTCATATTGTATTTTTTTTTAAACGTATCTTCAAACGAAAGTATCCTTTGAAACAATCACCACTTGCCAGTTGTTTGAATGGAATGTTTTTTTCTTAAGAAAAAGAAATAGTATACAAAACCTAAATCGATTGGCAAACGTTATGAGACGAGATTGAGGGGTTAGTGATAAAACTCGCTGAAATCATACAAGGTACGAATATAGTTTAAAAAGAGATTGAGGGCCCAAATATATCAATTAGTATAAAGTGTAGGGGACCAGTAAGGAGATTTTTATTGTATAAGGATTTGGTGAAATCGGTGGGTAGGAGCAACGTTGCAAAATTTGTTATTCGGAAATTATCCGGTTGATACTTTGAAAGGATTAATCGAAAATTCGGAGATTAATTGAGAATTAATCGGATTGTACTACTACTGTATATAATTAAATGATAAATTTTAAAAATTTATGTGTAAATATAGAAGAAAATCATAAACATAACCATAAACTTTAACATAGTTGTCTAAAATTGTCCATTTTATTCAAAAACTCTAAAGTATTAGTTTATATTCATGTTAAGATGTTGACTAATTTTGACTTTGATCGACTTTGATTACCAAATTTTATTTTGATCCATCAATCTACTTTGACCGACTAATTAAACGGATTTTGGTAAAATGGAACAGAATGCTCTTAAAAATGAGTAATCGGGGATTAAACGGGTTTTTTACAACAGTGGGTAGGAGATGAGGAATTTGTTGGTGGTAGTGGGCACTGTTGCAAAAGACCTCGTCTCAAGCCGTTGCGACGGTTTGGTGACTAACCCGTCCCGTTTCGAAGAAAACCGTATAATATGACAATTAACGGTCAAAATTCGGGTCAAAGTAGAAAAAAATCGGGTCAAAGTATGTCAAAATTTGGAAAAGCCAGAAAGTAAGTAAGATCAGTCAAATTTGTCGTATTTTAGTTTAAACTTTTTGTATTATATTAAAATTGATAGCGATTATGGATACAAATTAGTCATTTAGAGTTTTTGGTTTTAAAATATTTATACGTATATACATTTATATACTTATATATTTAAAAGTCAACTTTGGTCAACGTCCGTCTCAACCCCCATCTCGACCCCGCCTCGACTCCGTCTCGAACGTCTCGATCTTTTTAGGACCCGACCGTTTCGACCCCTTCTCACATATTTTGCAACCTTAGTAGTGGGTGACAGCCTAATTTTTAGAGAAACTGCGCATCAATAATTTTGAAGAAAATAACAACATCGTGACACGTGGCAAAATGTTAAAACTTTAAAATGTGTATGTATGATCGTAGCATGAATTATACACGGTAGTTTATACGGCGTATTTCTCAACTCGTACAAAGAGGTATGAAGTCGGACCAAAGTGAAATAGTGAATATACATACTTTTTTTTACCTTTGTTACTTAACCACCACCTAAGCTAACTGGTCCAAGTAAGCTCGATTTACCTCTCACTTTTTGAGCATAAGATGTTTAACAATTAGCATATGCCGACTAAAGTTTTAAAACGAATTTGCTTGAAATAAACCCTACACATTTGCTTGTTAAAAGTAAATAAAGGACTGATAAATATATATAATTAATTGCGATTATAATAATACAAAATTAATTATAATTATGGCTAATGCTATATTGTATACATCCAAAATAAAGTATAACTACTCATTAAAAAATATGGACAATTTTATTTCATTTTTGTGGATTTTTGTAGAACTAATCAATTAAGTTGGAATATACTAGTATGTTTGATTGCAAAACCCTTTAAACTATATATTTAGACTTTCATTAGTTTTGTTTTCAAAATGTATACTCTTCAAAACAAAACTTTTAAATATGACATGATAAATAACGGAGTTTTAATATAGAATCTTAATCTTAATTAATATCACCAAATTAAAATCGAATATAATGGTGTTTTTAGTGTATAAGAATAAGAATAAGAAGTAAAAGATAAGAAATATTTGATCAAAACGTTCTAGCACAATAAAGCCCCAAGTTTGCCGTCAATGGGGCCACGTCCAAGTCCTTGAGCCCATTAGCAAGTCCAAGAACATGCAGTTTTCTTTTGACAGTCAAGCTTACACCTCAACTAGAATTAATCTATATATGAATATATACATCCGTATTAACGATGCTTGAACCTTCAACTTCTAATTTGAATGGGCTACTTAGGCTATTAAGCTCTTTGGTAGGCCCATGCAATTAGAATAAAATCTAATCTAATTTATTTTTCCACACATATGCATATCCAAATGTTGTACCGTGTATTGTTCTTGTACAAATAACCATCATTTGATAAAGTGTACGAATTTTTTTTGGACAAGTATTATCAGAAAATGCAAATATC